>NC_066343.1:74391548-74406739 GCF_022539315.1 Serinus canaria | reverse complement strand
TTTCCAGGAAAAAAAAGTGAGCCCCAGAGGTGCAACAATGGAAACAACAACCAGCTCTGGTTTTGGCAGATGGACAAGGGCTTCTGTGCAGAGACAGGGCAGAGGCAGGAGGGGCTGGTGCCACCCAGCCAGGGCTGCCCTTGCTCTGAGAGCACAGCACTGTTTGCTCTGAGTGCTTTCCAGGGTCATCCCGATGCCCCGGGGGTGGGGGCATTCCAAGGAAACATTTGGGATGCTCATCCAGACCTTGTTTTAGAGCACAGCCCAGCAACACAAGTCCCTGTTTCACACAGGAGGGCTGCTCACTGCATGGCAGGGCAAAGTGCTGGAGGCAGAGCAGAGGCCATCAGGTCTCTGGGGCCACCAAAGGCCAGCAGGATTCTCCAACACCCTCCTCCAGGTGCTGGGAGGAAAAATATGAAGAGTCTTTGGGGTGCAGTATGACCCAATTAAAATAAAAAATAAAACAAATCCCTAAGTAACTGCTCTGTTAAAGGTCCATCCCCTTCTCTGGAGAAAGGTCCATCCCCTTCTCTTCTAGGAGGGATGCTTGCTAATAAATCAGGAGGGCTTTGTTCATCTGCCAGCTCCCCCACAGGCTGGCTGGGTGGTCTTCCTGCGAGTTAAATCTCTTTAACCTCAGTATCTCTGCCTGCGAGATGGGTAGGAAAAATACATACTTCCTATAGATTCCCTTCTCCCCTTTAATGTCAAACTCCAAAAGAAATATTAAACAATTAAGAAATCTGAGGTGTTGCTGCTATTTTTTGCATAGCAAAAGCCCAAACTCCTGGGCGAGGAGTTCCTTTAGCCCTTTTTGCCACAGAGATTTTTTTAATATAGAGGAGGTGGGCAAGGACTGCCAGATCCTGAATGGGACCCCTCCTGAACAGGAGGATTTGGGCAGAACTCTCCCACCAGCAGACTGGTAATCTCCTGCTTAGACAGGATGTCAGGAACTGTCTGGAAACATCTCATCCTGCCTTGGGGACAGCAGGCACAGGAACAGCGTGACCTGCAGTGGACAGCCAGCCCTCAGGGTGCTTACCAAACCCACTCAAGTTTCCCAGTGCTCACTAAGCCAGGGCTCACTCAGTCTCCTTATTAGTGGATAGTTTTACCTGATCTTGGGTTTTAGCTAATTGCTCTTTACCTTGGATTACCCGGCAAGGTTTTTATGTAACAGTTCTTGCTGAGATGTAAAACAGGAGAGAAGGGAACTCGGGCCCTGCAGACTGGTGTTTGTGTCGCTCTGGCAGGAGTGTGGCCAAGAGCACGGTGCAAAATGGCAAACCTGAACGTCCACAGTGCCCTCTGAGTCAAAGAGCTGTGGCTTAAACCGCAGATGAAACCATCCTGGGGGAACTGGATTTGTTTTTCAAAGTAGCCAGTCTAGACATAATTTTGCCACCTTGCACCTTTATATTCTCCTGCTCCCCTCTTGCTGTGCTTTAGGGAAAATTTCAAGATTGCATTTTGTTGTGTTCTACCATCAGTCCCACAATTTCCCGATGCAAACTGCAAGGTGTTAGCAAACAGTGGGAACAGAGGAAAGCACTTCACTGCTACTGTGAAAGCGTAGGTATAATGTCTCTATTTGCTGAATTACAGAAAATTCCTTTCCTCCTGCATCTGAGCGTTGGCAAAATTGGTCACTTCATCCTGAAAGAATTAATTGCTCTCAAAAAAAAGTAACAGCAATTACTTCAATGTCATGGCAACACACACCAGCACTGTGTGAGATGTCTCTCACCATCCCCTCACTGCAGTCTTCCCTTGGAAATACAAAGAAAAAGTAACAAAACCACAAAACATCGTTTTGGCAGCAGTTTAGCTCTGAGGTGTTCTGGGGAAGTGCTACCCACGGTACCAAGTCTGCTGGATTTGGGGGAGCATCTCCAGGGAGCAGCTGTCCCTGCTCTCCCCAGCCCAGGAGTGCTGGAACAGGAGGCTGACAGCGCCTCCCTGCCTGCTGCTAAAATCCTCCCCAGAGCATGCACAGGGCTTTTCAGGCCAGCAGCCTCTGGAGCAGCACAGGACCAGTGTTCTGTGCACCTCTCAGCCCCTGGCAGGATCGGGGGGCTTTGCTGGGGGGTGCAGGGATGGCCAGAGTGGGTGTGGGGGCCGGGCTTTGGCTTTGCCATCTGAGAGTAAATGCAAATTATCTGGCTCTCCAAGCTAGTGGGAATAAAATCCTTACAGGCCATAAATTACACTGAGCCTCTCTAGGATCCACAGCTCACCCTCCCAAACAAAATCAGCTCTCTTGCTGTCGGCCAGGGCTCAGTCAAACGTACGGGTGGAGCACGGGCGGATTCCCAATGATATCATGGAAGGATGTGGGTTTGCCTGCAAATTCCTGTGTCTTCTCCCGAGCTAATTTCACTCTTTGTTTACTCTTATCAGGACTTCTGCAGCCAAGAATTAATTAGCAGCACTGCCTTAGTACATTGGGGTCCTACCAGTTCAAGTCATTGTATGCACACAAAGCCAAGAAGATTTGCACAGCCTAAAACAATTTTTTAAAAGGAAGTCACTACTAAGCAATATTACTGGTTGAAAACTCAGCTAATTATACCAGCAAAAATAAACACTGAAGGAGAGACCAACTCTCCAGTTTCACCATATGTAAAGCAAGCAGTGCCCGTGGTTTGGAAGAAGATGCTTTTGTAGGGACTTTGACATTTTGTTTCAGCTGTTGAAGAGCTTTCTGTCTGACTGCCCCCCACCATGCCAGGTACCTGGACAGGTCAGGCCAGAGAGCCTCGCTAAATGCACTGCCTGGGGCTGTCCATTTTTGCTTTTGTTCTGGATTTTGTGTGGGGGTTTTTTGGTGGAGTATTTTTTTTTTTGGGGGGGGGGTGGTTTTTTTCAATTTTTTTTTTTTTAAGAATGATTAAAAGAGGCCAAACAGAGCGATACTTTGTCACACAGCACTACTTCAGTTACTTGAAGTGAGACACGCAGAGGCTATTTGCTTCCTGAAGTTACTAAAGTAAATAAATCGGGAGCAGATTAAGTGCTGGGTGATGAAGGCAACATTGTACAATATCACCCGGCCGACGCTTACATTTCCGAGATAAGATACACGCCGAAAAGGCTGATGAACTACAGGCTTTCCCATGAAACTCCTACAACTGCCACTACTAAAAATATCACCTAGCCATACTTGCTAAAATAAACATTTATATGCTCAGATAATCCCCACGCCTCGATGCAGCAGCCAGCGGGTGCTGAGCTGCTGGGAAAAGCTGTGCCAGAGAGTGCTGGGCACTGCCAGGGGCTCCTCTCGGGCATCATTCCAAACTATTGACAGCAGCTGGGACACCTCGGGAAGTGGGAGCAAATTCAGGCTGCACATCCCAAAACAAAACAACCAGAAAGAACAATCACAGAGATAAAGGGGCACGGAGATGCTGCCAGGGCTGGAGCCCCTCTGCTCTGGAGCCAGCCTGGCCCAGCTGGGGCTGTTCCCCTGCACAAGAGAAGGCTCCAGGGACACCTCAGAGCCCCTGCCAGGGCCTCCAGGGGCTCCAGGAGAGCTGCACAGGCACTGGGCACAAGGCATGGAGGGACAGCAGCCAGGGAATGGCTTCCCAGGGCCAGAGGGCAGGCACAGATGGGATCTTGGGAATGAGGAATTGCTGGCTGGGAGGGTGGGCAGGCCCTGGCCCAGGGTGCCCAGAGCAGCTGTGGCTGTCCCTGGATCCCTGGCAGTGCCCAAGGCCAGGTTGGATGGAGCTTGGAGCACCCTGGGACAGTGGGAGGCGTCCCTGCCCATGGCAAGGGGTGGGACAGGATGAGCTTTAAGTTCCAACCCAAACCATTCTGTGATTCTATGCAATTTCTTTTTAGTGTTTAGTAAATATTTTCACATCATAATTTTCATGCCAATGAGAGCATCAGACCAAGATAATAGGAGTCTCATTTCCTCTTAGGAAACCAAAGGAGAAATGAGGCTTGGAAAGAGTCTCCTGAAGTCAGCTACTCTGCCACCCAGCTCCATGGGGGATAACCCACAGGAAACACAGTTTCCGTTTTCTTCAGGGCCACTGTGCTAGGAAATTATCCTGGAATATAACCCCCCTCCTTGGGAGCTCCCACCTCCATGAATTTCTTCTTGAGGCAAAGGCCATGACCATGTATGGCAGGCAGACACGTTGAGCCATAAAGATGTTTCTGGCCTACAAAAGGTATTTATTTATTTTTCTGAGGTGTGGGAAGATGGGACATTGGGCAGTCCTTTGTCAGTCAAATTCACCTGCAGGATCCAAAGCATTTTAGTGTGGGACATCAGAAGCCAGTCAGCAACTTATTCAAGTGTTCTATGTGACGATTTGAGTTCCAGAGTGCTTAGGGTAGAAAGAGACCTTGACATCATCACTGCCATGGGCCAGGACACTTTCCTCTAGACCAGGTCACTCAAAGCCACCTGTCTGCTCAGTCAAGACTAGGGATACTCTTTAATTTGGGTGATTTGTAACATTTTAACTCTGTTTTTCTGCCTGGTTTTTGTGCCTGGGATGGGAAAGCAGCACCACGGCCTTGAGACAAAACAGCCCAGCCCCTGGAACCAGAGATGAACAGCTCTAAGTGCTTACACAAGGGCTCATCAGGTAACCCTGAATGTGAATACCACTAAAACCATGCCAAAATCATGTTCTGGGGCTCATTACATACAAATCTCAGAATAAAGATAAGCCAGCCTAACCATCTGGATCCGTACGCCACACAGCAGCACACACAGTTTGGGGTTTGCTCTTAAATTCTCCTGTCCTCAAAAAACAAAATGAAGTTAGCTCTAAGCATGTTTCTTTTTCTGCTAAAAACATCTAAATTGGAAAGTCCTTGAGCAAGCTGTTCCTTTTCTATTCCAAATCTTAGAGCAAATAAAGCCGTCAATGTCCTCCGAAAATCAAAATTGAATTGTGAGAAGGAAATGCAAGGAGACAGGTCACCCTTCAATACTAGGTATTTATTTTCTTGTATTAAGTGTTCCTAGTAGACAAGTGAAAGAAAATAGCTCAATTTTTGCCTTCCACAATGTCACTTCTAAGAATCATTTTTGCAGTTCCAGGAAAGATCAATCACATTATTGCTGGCAGTAAGTAGCACTCCCACAAGCTGTTAAATTCTTTACCTGCAGACAAGTGGCTCTTGAATAGCTAAAAAACCCTGTTTCCTGCCTTTTGAAGATATGAAAGAGACTCAAAAGGATTATGAAATCACTGTAGCAGATAACCTTCAGACAGCAGCCTCATCAAAAGGCAAGGATAAACAACAAAATTCACCCAGCATCTCGCAGTGTAACGTCAATAAGTCCCAAGTGGAGAGGAGCAGCCTTCAGCAAAACCAGGCTCTGCAAGGAGGATTCTTGGTGAGTATAAGGAAAGGATGTGTCATGACTGACAGCAGTAGTATAGGCATTAATATATATACATGTGTGTGTGTGTGCGTGTGTGTGTCTTTAACAGCACATGGCACTACAGAGGAAAGAAACCACAGATCTGGGGTAAAAATTAACAAAAGTGCCAGCCTGACACAGAAGCGTTTTTCTCAATTTAAAATGAAAATATCCTGCAGTCTAGACTGGGAGTCTGGGGCCAAAAAACTCCTGGGGTCACCTTGCCCAGAAGAGACCAGCCCAGGCACAGGGAGGTGCAGAAAGGGTCTGTTTGTTGTGCATGTCCTGCAATCACACATGGCCACCTGAAATGGTGGGATTTTTGGTTGATTGCTCTTTCCATAAAGTCCTGCAGTCCTATGCACGAGGTATGCACTGGGACTGGAATTGGGCTGCCTCTTTTTCTTCCCTGAACTTTCTCCACAGATTTTTCCCTCTGTTGCTTGCTTCCCTCATAGCTGGCCCATGATCCCCCACCTTCCAGCAAAGTCACCATGAGATGAAAAAGGTGCTTGTGGTGTTGCACAGCCCAAACAGAAATGTCCAGGCAGGGACACCTCTACCTTTAAAGGTGTTCTAGCACAAAAGTACTTACAACAAAGGCTGTAAGTACTTTCAAACCCTCCCTGATACCAGAAAAAATTGAGGGTGCTCTACCTGCCACAGGGGCAAGTCTTGTTTCCAGGTTTATTAAAAGTACTTTAGGTTATTTTGACATCTCATCTCAAATAATCTCACTGGGCACTTGATTTGACTGGGCATACGGGGTTTGCACAGCATTCCACAAATCATGGGACTACAGCATGAGCACTAGGAAACTCAGTGCTCTGCATTTTGAAAATTCACAAGAAAATAATAATTGGTGTTATTTATGACCTATCAGTGCCAGCACCCTCACAATCCTGGAGGATTTCTTCTTCCTCATGAGGCAAGATTGCTCCATGGATGGCTCAGAATCCAGGTGGGTGGGCATGACAGCAGAGGGCTGTGGACCAACACCTTGAAAGGAGATGGTCAGTTGGTCACACTTGAGGTTTGGCTGGCAGGGCTGATGAGTATCAGGAAAAATACCCTCCCAGTAGTGTGAACTTTGATTTCCAGCACAGACAGATCCTCCTGCACTTGCAGCTCGTGACACTTGGGAGAGGGGTTTGAGCTACCCCAGAGGAAGGGTCTAGAAGTCAGTTCCAGATGTAATTCCTGAGTAAGGGGTATCTGGGTGCCATGGTAGAGTTCTGCTGCTAACTTCTCTGAGCATAGACCACACCAATTTCTGCCCTAACCAACCTCACCTGGAAGGCTAAATCAGCTGAAAAGGTATCAATTAAGAACTCTTCACCTGGGGCCAGATTGATGAGTGTTTGCCCCAATGACTAAACCAAAAAAGGGGGCAGGTCAGGCACTCTGCAAACCCTCTGTGAACAGAGCTACTCAGGGCAGTGAAATCCATGATGGCAAACAGTAAATTTTTGTATGTCCTTTGGTCCCAGTCCAGATGCTCTCTGTCTGTGTCATCCCCATCACTCCATGACCCAGCTCTGGATGAGTGAAGCTGAGCAAAGGACAGCCTGTGCTTGAGTTCCCAGAGGATGAACCATGTACCAGCAGGTAACAGCAGGCCAAAAATTTGAGATTAACATTCTGATGGCTCATATTTTGTCTGTCATCACTGACAGAGGACTTGTAGAAAGATGTCTCACCTGCAGTGACAAATGAACTCATGCTTTGAAGCTAACAGCTTCCCTTGAATTGCTCTCATTATTCCGTGCCTTAGACTGCCAGCACTGTATGTACATCTTCTTTTGAGCCAAACCCACCAGAATGAGTGGATTTTACATTATATCACAAAGTGGCAGGATGAGATAATGACACATGTCCCCTTCACATGCCATTTTCCACAAGGCCTAGAAGGGACCATCATACTTTATTTTATGATCAACGGGTCATTCATCTATATCTGCTTCGAAGCCACAATAGACTTTTTGCCAATCACTAATAGAAACTAAATAAACACAGCCAAACAGTGTCATCTATCTGTGTGGTGAGTAATTGTGAGGGGCTCCTCTTTAAATAGATGCTTAAGTAAATATAGAAATATCATTTTACAAACGCTGGCTCAAGAAGAGTTGTTGGGGAACTACAAAGAAGGGACATCTCACTTAGGTATGTACGTTATAGAAGTGCAAACGTGGGCCTAATACCATTATCAAGCAAATACCAAAAGAATTTAATTCTGCTTTTATTGCCACCTGTGTGTGTTCTTCCGTGTTCACCATACTCCTGATGTAAAAGTGCCTCTCTACTTTCAAAGCCTCCTTCACAAAAATGACCTTTTTATTGAATGCCTTCCTTCCAGCAGGCAGTACTTTATTTCCCAAGGAGGCTGTTGAGGGACTATTTCATATATAAGAGTTGGTGTGAGGGTTACAAGGCACATGATGACAGGTTGTAATGCAGATGTATGATCTTTCTAGACCCTCTCTTTGTCTCTCCCTCTGTCTGTGTTTATTAATGACCCTGTAGCTCTGAGCCTGAAGCACTGGGTGTTCTGGCTGACGCAAGTTATTTTGCTCTCAAGGGCAATCCTCCCTCTTGTGTCCTTGGGGCACAGTATTCACCCTCACCTCTGCACCTGCCGTGTCAGGCTGTGCCCTGGGTCCAGAGGTGTAGGTTTCTCAGTGCCATATGGAGCTCCCTGCTACCTGCAGCACAGTAATTTAAATATTAAGGACGCCTTGGTTTGGAAAGTTCAGCTCTCAGTGAGCAACACTCCGTTAGCTGCAGGAAGAGGGAAGTAGAAATTGGGAAGAGGAAGCAATGGGGAATCATAAAGGGTTTCAAATGCTTTTGTAATCGTCTGCAGATCAGACACGGGGCTGGTGACTCCCATTGCTGCCTGCCAGCACGAAACCACGGTGGCTCACCCGGCCACCTGAGTGGGACTGACAGATTTATCTCCAGACAAATAATGGAGATGGTGGTGGAGAGGGAGCAGGCAGACATGAAAGAGAGTGGGGCACAGGAAATTGCTTCCAGGCAGGAAACTTTGGCTTCCAAATCTGTAGGAAAAAGGAAACAGGTCTCCGAGGGTTTCTGGTGTTTGAGCATTGACTGTCATTGTATTTCTGCTGTTCTTCTTCACCTCCCCTCCACAGCTCAGTCCCTTCAACCTCCACAACTCACAGCCTCCTCTATTCCTATCAGCAAAACTCTTGAATCAGAAGGGAAGAAAAACACAGACCTTTTGTAATACCACTGCAACTGCAAAAAGAATGAGTTGCCAGGAGAAAAGGGGTCAGGATTCCTTGGACTTGGACCCAGAGAGAGGGAGATGGCAATAGGATACAGGTCTTTGAAGGAGGACATCCTGATTTCTTGAGCTGCCAGGAGCTCGGAGCTTGGAAGGATTTTGTGGTGAAATGGCACATCATTCTTCGTGTTCTATGAAATGGGGTCATGCACTCACATTTTCAAAGAAATGTCTGCTTTGTCACTGCTGCAGACACTCAGTGGGAGCTGTGGCCAGAAATATGGGCTGGGCACAACCTAGACTGTGGGCAGCAGGGCAGGGGGGATTGTGCCCCTGTGCCCCTGGGCTCAGGTGAGACCCCACCTGCAGAGCTGCCCCAGCCCTGGCTCCAACTCCACAAGGACCTGGAGCTGCTGGAGCCAGTGCAGGGGAGGGCACGGAGATGCTGCCAGGGCTGGAGCCCCTCTGCTCTGGAGCCAGCCTGGCCCAGCTGGGGCTGTTCCCCTGCACAAGAGAAGGCTCCAGGGACACCTCAGAGCCCCTGCCAGGGCCTCCAGGGGCTCCAGGAGAGCTGCACAGGCACTGGGCACAAGGCATGGAGGGACAGCAGCCAGGGAATGGCTTCCCAGGGCCAGAGGGCAGGCACAGATGGGATCTTGGGAATGAGGAATTGCTGGCTGGGAGGGTGGGCAGGCCCTGGCCCAGGGTGCCCAGAGCAGCTGTGGCTGTCCCTGGATCCCTGGCAGTGCCCAAGGCCAGGCTGGATGGGACTTGGAGCAGCCTGGGATGGAGGAAGGTGTCCCAACCCACAGTAGGGGCTGGAATGTGAAAAAATTCAAGGTCCACGGCAGGGGGTGGAATGAGATGCTCTTCAAGGTCCTTTCCAACCAAAACCATTCTGACTCCATGAAAACAGCTGCTCCCAGCTGGGCAGTGGCACCATCTCCCCTTTGCAGCTGCAGACCTCCCAGGAGGCACTCCTGGTTTGTTGGGTCCCAAAGCAGCGATCCCCAAAACAAACCTGTCTGAGCTGCAGTTCCCTCACCCATGCCTCACCCTGTGTCCCACCTGGACCACCCAGCTCCCTGGGCATCTCCTGGGGGTGAGCAGGCTTCCCATGTGGGTGTATCACCCACACTGCAGTGGGTGTCCAGGAGAAGGAATTGCACTCTGAAGGGGTTTGTCTCCTCTCAGAGACTCTCAGGAGATACTAAGAAAATATTGGACCAGAAATCTAGCTTTCTTCTATCAAAATACATGCAGGGTGAATGCCATCTAATGCATGGTCTAGCCAGGCAAGTGCCAATAGTGAAAAAAATGCTTTCAATCATTGTCAAATGGTGTATGAGGCATTGAGTTTTTCCTATCCAGCCTGGTGAGCAGAGATGAAGTGACTTGGCAGATGCTGGAGCAGAAATCACACTGCCCTCAGGGGCACGTATAATGGCATGGGATTTCTGTACATTACAGCATTCCTTTAACACCATGTCATCTAATGACAGACTTTCTTCTCTTTTTTGGGGGGTAGGGAGATAGAAATTAAGTTTCTTATATGGTTTCCTCCCTCTTAGCTGTTTCTTGGTTTAGTTTTCAGAAAGACCGTGGATTACGTGTTAACTGTGAATAAAAAAATAATTTAGTTCTGCCTGGCAGTGGGTGCCCTTTAGAGTCTGGGAGGGGAGAAACTGCCCCTCCTGACTGCCAGGAGCTGACCTGCACTGGAGTAACAACACAGAGAGGCGATAACCTGTTAGTAAGCACAGCCACAGCTGGGTAAACTGAGGCACGGGGTGGCACAGGTGAAAAAGGGAACAGAGTGGGCACAGGATGTGGCAGCATGGAGGTGGCAGAGGGTGGGGCTGCCAAGGGTGAAGGGTGGCAGGGAGAGCAGAAAGAGGAGAGTGACAAGGAAGAGGAAGAAGCGGCAGGGAATTCCCAGCCCCAGGGATCCCACCAGGGTTGAGAAGGGGCAGGGCAACACCACAGGCTGAGGAGTTTTGTGTGTTCTGTAATGTCCCCTGTGCTGGCACTGCTGAGGCACCTCCAGTGCTTGGGACAGCTCTGGACCCCTCAGGACAGCAGAGACACCGAGGGGCTGGAGCGTGTCCAGGGCAGGGAACGGAGCTGGGAAGGGGCTGGAGCCCCAGGAGAGGCTGAGGGAGCTGGGAAGGGGCTGAGCCTGGAGAAAAGGAGGCTCAGGGGGGACCTTGTGGCTCTGCACAGCTCCTGACAGGAGGGGACAGCCAGGGGGTCAGGCTGTGCTCCAGGGAACAGGGACAGGAGCAGAGGGAATGGCCTCAGGCTGGGCATGGGGAGGTTTAAATTGTGATATCAGGGAAAATTCCTGCACCATGGAAAGGGTTGTCCAGCCCTGGCACAGCTTCCCAGGGCAGTGGTGGAGTCCTCATTCCTGGAGGGATTTAAAAGCTGGATGTGGCACTTGGGGACAGGGGGTAGCAGTGATCTGGGCAGTGCTGAGGCAATAGTTGGACTCAATGGTCTTGGGAGGCTTTGGCAACCTAAACAATTCTGTGATTTTATACACATTACCACATATTTCCCATTGTTCAACTGCATGATCCTCCAGAGCTCTGGCATGGCTCACATCCTTATCCCAGGGCTGCATCCCAGCCAGTGCTGTGAGAGCCCTGATGGGGACAGGAGGTGTGATTTGCAGCAGGACTCTGCTTGGAGGTAACACTTAAAATAGTTCAGGTGTACAGAAAATGAATCCTTTCTTCTGAGACTCTGCCTAGGTTTGTGTTCCCGGTAAGTCAAAGCAATTAAGGGAGCTTTCTGGCTTTACTTAATCTAATTTACCACATTTTTCCGTAATGAATATGTTGCAGAATAGTTTAAGCAGTCTGGACTAAAGGCACTTTCAGAGCAGTACCAATTTACCTTACCTGCTGTTCTGCCGACTGACAGAGGCAGAGGGAGATGATGCACTGAGACTCAACCTGGGGCTCGCCAGAGGGATGGGGACAATGTGTCATGATGTTTCCAGCTGTGCCCCAGGAAGCTGAGACCTTGCTGTCTGTCCTTTTTATCATAGGAAGTGTCCAAGGCCAGGTTGGATGGGGCTTGGAGAAACCTGATCTAGAGGAAGGTGTCCCTGCCCATGGCAGGGGGTGGGACTGGATGGGCTTTAAAATCCCTTCCAACCCGAACCATGCCAGGATCCTGTGATCTTCCCAAGAGACTGAGTGCTGGTGGAGAAGCCCTGAGAGCTCTGAACCCCACTGACAGGCACCTTTGGAGGTGAGGCTACTCTTTGTAGGAGTCAGGAAGGTCTTGAGAAACCCGAGTTGCTGACTTCCTAGCACATCCCCATAAACAGAGAGAGTAATAATAATAATAATAATAATAATACTTAGCACTAAGGACAATAGCTGTCAGGGCTGTGAATGGGATGGTTCTTGCAAAGCTCTGTTTATGGTGTCTGTGATATCAGAAAGTCTGGCAGGAGGTCTGCTGCTCGGATTTCTTGAGGGCTTTAGGAGGTGGTAATTGTCTCACTTTTGCTTTAAACACCGTGTTAATTATCGTTTTAAACAATGGCTATAAAGTCATCCTTTAATTCTTTGTGAAGTGCTCTTCCCTGCCTCTGTGATTTGGGAGGCAGGTGAGTGTTGGAAAGCACTGGGGCCAGGTCATAATTAAGTACCCTCACTAGGACCAGCAAAAACATAAAAACCTTTTTAATTTTGCTGATTTTTCACTTTAATATCTAAGGTCTTTCTCTGAACTTGAAGGCACAGTTAGCCTAGCACCCATTACAGTGAACTTTTCCCCTTTTGCTGTAAATCAGTTTTCTTCTCTCTTCCATATTTGGTGTTGGGTGGTTTGGCTTTGTGTCATTAAATGATGCCAGCAGACCCGCCAAAAATCATAAAATTAAAAAAAAAAAAAAAAAAAAAAAGAAAAAAAAAAGAGAGAGAGAGAAGAGAATGTCTCCACTACACTTTGGATATTTCAGACCTAAAATTACTTTCATGTCTTTGAAAAAAACCTCAAATATTAATGCATATGGGAGATGTGGAGCCATGTTCTGCAACCTCTAGAAGAGCCACAGGTATCTCAATCAGTACAGCTGTTTTTACCTCCTCACAGAATATGTAATTTTTCCTCTTAAATGGAGAGAACAAGTCTGGGCCTCCTTTGGATTAATCATTGCTATCAGATGGCGTGACTTCTTCCCTCCAGATAAAATGAATGTGCAGGTTTGGGTAATGTGCTTTTGAAAATCCAATCTTTAAATTACACTTTACTTCTAATACTTTTTTTTTTTTTTCCTTCAATTTATGCAATTTGGATTGTGAAATAGGGGAAGTCAGTTCCTGCCCAATCCTATATTTCTTGTTTACCTGAAACTCCCTTACATGAGGTTGAAAGAAATTTTCTCATCCTGAAGGTAGCGACTATCAGACGGAGTTTCAGTTTTATTATTTTAGTGCTAGCTACTTTCCCATTCTCAAGCAATTTCCATCACTTGGAAATTTCAGAGAAAAAAAAAAATCAATTCCCAGCAGGTTGCTTTTCCTGGAACTGAGCCATGTTCAAGACTGTCATGAAAGCATTTCTGTTTGGTTTAATATTTGTAAAAAGTTATTAAAGAATCCCAACCCTACATTTAGACAAATGAGGACTTTTCAATTATCTGTTTTAATACACTGGCCCTACTAATTCATAAATTATTGGGTATGAGGAGCTATTCCTACTGTCTAGACTACCCACCTGAGTAACTCGGGGCACAAAGACTCCCTGCACCCGTACAGGTTTAAACCAGCTGGAGCTCATCTGCTGAATACCACCAAAACCTCATTTCACAATTATTATTGACAAAACATCCACCACAACCAGTGGTTAATTACTCCACCTGGATCATTACTGCTGAAAAATGATGCTTCACTTCTCAGCTGTGTCCTCCTAGCACAGCATCTACCTATTCTACTTTTCAGCCATGCAGGTATTTCTAAGGTGGCTAAGTCATTGCAGATAAAAGATGGAACTTGCCTCAGCTGTCCTGATTTTGAAGCATCTCTTTTAAATATTTGCATGCATCTTCTCCCTTCTCTCTCAAATGCCCCAAAAAGGCATGTCAAATGTAAGCCCAAAATACTCTATAATGCTCCCAGAGAGGTACAATATGAAGAAGCATCTAATAATTTTGTTATTTTAAGTGAGTATTTGCGTTAGATTTGAGGAGAAGAAATCCAGACTGTGTTCCTTAGAGCAGACTGTTGTGCAATGTAACTGTGATACTCCACAGGTGAAAGGTCAGGGCTTCATAGAGTCCTTGATTGCAGATGTCTGATAGTTGGATTATTTTTTTTATGTCAAGCTGTAAGTCAGAAAGAAGAACACTGATGCTGAACGACTCACCATAAACATGAGAATTTTCTTTTTACAACAGGCCAGTCCCTGACTGGACAAAATTCCCACTAGTGTCACTGGGAATTTTGCTTGTTAAAGCCTGTGAAAAGCATAGGCTGTTATATTGCCATCTGTGAGGACATGACTAATGTTTGAGGGAGAGAAATCAGCTCCACAGTGCATCTGGCCAGGCCACTGCAATAAATACAGAGAGACACATAAATGATGGTAAGGTTACGACCTATCCCATTAAAAAGGAAGGAACTCCAAAATTACACCCCTACCTGCCAGCAATAGGAAATACAGGAGCTGGAGCTTTTCCTCTTGCTTTGCTTGCTACTCTCCCATCCCTTTCACAACTGCTTCCTTCTGCCAAACAGGGTTTGGGGTGGTTTTGTTTGATTTTAGTGAGGGTGATGTGGGCTCCTCCCGCTGGTAAATTGATCTGCAGGGCAGCGACACCTCAGGCTCCTCTCCTGGCTGAGAGGAGGGGCACATCCCTGCCTTGTGGCTGCGTCTGAGTAGCCCATCTCTCAGGAGCTGATAAGTCCTCCTAAAGCCAGAATTCAGGGATTGTCTTGATATCATTAGGGCTAAAATTCTGCTTTTAAGTAATGGGCACCCCGCCCTTCCCCAGCCCTCCTGGGCGTTGGTGTTGCAATGTTTGTGTGTGCCAGAGTCCAGGAGACAGTGGGTCCTCCCTTGGGAAGCACCCTGAGGTCCTAGAATCGTGGAAGCATGGAGCAGTTTGGGTTGGAAGGGATCTTAAAGATCCTCTGGTTCCAACCTCCCTGCCACGGGTAGGTCTGCAGGCAGACATGGCTGAAACCAGAAAGTCTTCTGAGGTGTCAGGAGGAGGAATCTTAGGGTAACAAATACCCCTGTTTCTCATGTCAGCCCCAGCTCTTTCCATACACTTTGTGGCTGTCCATAGGTAACTACAGGTAACTACAAGTAAAACATTGCAGTTCGTGCAAATGCACTAACTTGAAATAAAGAGGATTTTGATTTACACTGCTGAAACTGAAATACTGAAAGAGGGGCACCAGCTATACTGTCTGCATGTGCTTATCTTTAAAGTGTTCCGGCAGAGACACTATGCTGTTACAGAAAGAAAAAAATCACATGCAATACAAATGAAGAGTTACAACAAAGGCGGTG
>NC_066343.1:74229437-74391048 GCF_022539315.1 Serinus canaria | reverse complement strand
TATATATTCTATAGATATATAGGTTGCATATATTTAATATATTGTATACTGGATATGTTCCATATTTCTATAGAATTCTGTGTATACTTATGCACAGTATAAGATACTTATGCAGGTTAAAGAGATTTTGTTCATAAAAACTAGAACTTCATAAATAGGAGGTGACTTTGTGATGGAGAAACTCAGCTGTTAGGAAGGTGGTGGAAATTCAGGCATCTGTCACTTTTGCAAGTGGAGAGGTTGGCTGTGGATCCAGTGATTTTTGGTGATGGAAGGCTGTGGGTCAAATTTATGGGTGATAAAAATTACCAGGTGTCACTGCTGAGGAGGAGCCCCCTCCATGGTGGACAATTCAAAAGAAAACCAGAGGAGTTGAGTGTCTATTTGCACACTGATGCGCAAGGTGAGGTTTTGAGTTGAAATGCAGGGAAAATGGCAAAACAGTCAAGAAACTAAGCCATGGGATGAGGCTGTCAGTGACCTCGTGGCTGGTCTCTGGCAGCACCTTCCCAGGCAGAGCGGATGGAGTCAATAACTCCATAAAATCATTCTTTGAGCAGGAATCAAGTAACAGGAGTTTTATTTGGAAAAGGAGCTGGGAGCCTGAAGTTACATCACCGCATTTGAACTGATGAATTCATTTACTTTGGAAGCCAGTCTGAGACTTTTTAGCTCATGATAAGGAACAAACCCATAAATCATAAGCAGAGGCCTGTAGTTTTACTGTTCTTGTCACAGCCAAGCATGGAAAATGTATCCTGGGTGTCAAGAGCATGAAGCCTTGGCTCACCTGAGAGTTGCACTGCAGTTATTTTCTGGAGAAGCTGGTGTGGTGCTGGGCTTGCCAAGCCCCAGATTCCCTGGGCTTTATCCCTGTGTGAGGATGCTCCTGGGTTTCAGCCCCATGGGAGTATGCTGCTGCATCCCAGTCATGTCCAGTTCCCATGGGCTTTGTCCCACAGAGAGGATGCTGCTGGCTGCAGGTGACATCCCAAATCCCCTGAGTTCTGTGCCCGTGGGAGGACTCTGCTGGCTGTCAGTGGTGCTACCCTGGTCATGGCATGTCCTCTCTCGGGACTCGTCTCTGCTGTTGCCACCAGAAGTGGGGTGAGATGAGCCACGAGGAGTTTTGGGGCTTTTTTTTAACCTGTGTGCTGCCCACCTGCCCCGTTTTATGGCCCGGGGCAAACCTCTGCTGGCCTCTGTCTGCGAGAAGGGGGTGCCAGCTCCGCCGGAGCGCCGGGAGGGTTAATTACTTAATGAATATAATATTCTCTATAATTGCCGCGCGTTATTAATCCGGAGCAAAGTGAGAGGCGAGGGGAGGGGTGTGTGTGTGCATGGCACAGGCTTGTGAACTCCTTCCCAACGCCATCCGTCCTGTCTGTCCATCCCGTGATTGCCCCCTGCCTGGGCCGGGGCTGGAGCTGTCCGTGTGTCTGTCTGTCCATCCGTCCCTGGGCGGTGACCCTGGGATGTACATATTCCATGTACGGCGTGCTCCGCCGCCTGCTCTTAGGAATAGGCGTGATTAGATTATGAAGGCAGACAGAAGTAATGATTAACTTTTTCAGTCTGCCTGCTGTCTCCAGTCTGGCGCTGGGTGTTTTTTTTTCCCCCTAAGTAGGCCCTGGCCCCGCGTCGACAGGGTATTAGGTTGTAAAGAAAGCCAGGAGGAATGAAGGCAAGGGAGGGAGGGGAAAGGGGAGGGAGGGAGCCTTTTCCATCGGATCCGGGACTGGAATTTATTGGCAGGAATGCAGTAAATGCTCCAAATGCCAGCCCGGCTAAACAGTTTTCATAATTGTTACGGAGCGGGGCACGACGAACGTGAAAAGGACTTTTGTTCCTACTCTGCTTTTTCCATGGGTTTACATCCCTGTGAGGGAGATGCTGCTCTGGGAAAAGTTGCTGGGAGAAGTGAGCTTTTTTATTTTTTTGTGGTGTGGGGAGAAAACATATATTTTATGTCTGTTTTCAGTTTTTAGGGGAGAATTCTGGGTCAGTGTGCTGCAGGGAGAGGGTTGGTTTTTTTGTCAGTATTGAGCAGCAGTGATGCTTTGTTGTATATGTGTGTGTGTGTGTGTGTGTGCGTAATGCAGTTGGGGGGGGAAATCCTAACACACATCTGTGTATTAGGTATCCATTTGGAAATCCTAGACTGCTCTACTTCAGTTTTTATTAAGGCCTTAACAAGGTTTTTAACGTGTAACCCACATGGCTGCATGTTGTCGGTGGAGAGCTGCAGCTTTCCTGGGGGCTGCATCCCTGCCCTCCCCAGGGCATCCCTGGGCGCTGGATGACCTTTTCTGCCTTGCAACAGTGAAGCTTTATTTTTCATTGCAAAAGCTTTTTAAGGTCATCCTCTAACCCCCAGCTGTGTGACTGCATTGAGGGGGGCTGTTACCCATGGCTGGCACGGCCCAGTGGCCTCTGGTGGCTCCAGCATCTGCGGTGTGATTTATCCCAGAAGGGAGAGGGATGCTGCCACGGGAGCCTCCAGCACAGCCAGGGCCGGGAGAGAGATTCTTGGCAAGCTCATCCTCAGGTCTGATTTGCATTGCAGTAAGTCAGGAGCCCTTTGTGTGCTGGTTTCTCTTTCTCAGAAGGTTTCTGGCGAAGATCTGGGTTGGGTTTGGGTGGGGAAGAGGTGTGTCCTGGTAGCTGAGGCTGAAGCATGGAGGTGGCTGCTCCTCTCTGGGAGCTGGGGCTGGTACCAGCCCTGAGTCACCCGGAGCTCTCAGGGCAGCATCTCATGAGTTGTGTTTTCCAGACAGGTCTCTTGGCTGATTTGTTACAAAAGTGAG
Source organism: Serinus canaria (assembly GCF_022539315.1). Lineage (NCBI taxonomy): Eukaryota > Metazoa > Chordata > Aves > Passeriformes > Fringillidae > Serinus > Serinus canaria. Next base: position 74,388,241 of record NC_066343.1, on the reverse strand, counting down.
ATTATTTCGGGTTGCCTCAAGGAAGGGGAGAAGGTTGGAGAGTGCACAGGGCAGTGGAGCACCTGCACCACCTCCTGAGCCAGCAAGCCCCCGCCAGCACAGAACAGCAACACATGCAGCAAAACCAGGATTTCTGGGGGGGATTCCACATGGATCTATACGCCTCTGAGACTCTTAGGATGGCCTGGGAATCTCAAAAACCCCATGGATTTTGTTGGCAGGGCTGCCCTGGAAGGGTCTGAGCTCTCGCAGCGTCCCTTTGTCCCACCCAACTGTTGAGTTGGAGCTTGGGGAAGGGATTCCCGTCCTACTGCTTTTTTGAAACAAGGGAAAAGTTTTCCCACACCTTTGAGGGGTGCAGAAGGAGAGGCAGATAAAGAAGGTTCTTTAAATTAAAACTTCAAAAATAATTAGGCTGACTGTATACTAAACAACAGCAAAGAGGCCCATTTACTGTAAATATTATGAATGGATTTGGCTGGCTTCTTCATCCCCACCCTTCCTCTAAGGCTTTTCTCTGAGCTGAGTCGAAATTCGGCCTTCAGACAGCACAGTACTCTATAATTTGCATGGCTGATGAGGCCTGAAGCCTGGTACGGAGGAAACTGGAGTCAGCTGGCTCCTCTAACCACTGGAGACAGGCAGACAGGCATTTTTGGTGTGTGCCTGCATATTTCCCCCACCCCCCGCCCCACCACCTTGTAGCTCCAGCCTTGCTTGGCTTTTAAGGAGAATGGTCACAAGAAAAGGGTTCTTCTCTTCTAGAGTCGTTTTTAGCCGTGGTAATTGATTAATCACCGTAATTAGACAGTAGCAGTGACTAATAGGATGTTTATGAATCAAATTTCTGGTTTGGTGGACTCCATGAACTCAGCAGTTTCACTCAGGTTCTTTCTCTGCCGTCCTGTAAATGCAGGGGACATGCATCACCCCATAATTTTTAATATATTTTTTAATATTTTTGGACATTACTCCTGGTCCAGCCTTGTCATCTGCCATAGTGGTGTTGCTTCTGAGCCACCTGATAAGTCCTGCAACAACAGGCCGGCAGGGCTTACTTTTGCAGGGATTCTTTCTTTCTTCTTGCGTTGCTGTCGTGAGTCGTCATTGGTTCGTGCTACTTTCTTTCTGGTCTGTACGTTCTTTCGGTATCGGCAGGTAGGTAGGGAGGGAGAGAGGGCTTTAGCAGGGAGAGCAGGGAGCGCGGAGGGATGCGAGTACGAGGGCGAGACGGGAGAGCGCGTATCGCGAGTGCGATGCTTGCTGCGCGGTCTGATATTGATCGATGCGATCGGAGTGCGATGTGTAGCGGTACGTGAGGGAGCGCGGGACGCGTCCTCTCAGGATTCCTGTCCGTGCGTTCGTCCGGCGAGCGATCTACTCTCTGGCCTGACGTCATATTCATTCCTGCGGGCTTCTCTCCTTCTCTTCTTTCATGTGTTTCCGTCTTTCTGTCCTGCGTGTATCTACTTCTATGTTCTTGCTGAATTAACCCTCAGAAAGGTCAGGGCTGGGTTCCAGGCTGGGGGAAGGCTGACTCAGGGCACCACCAAGCTGGGGTGGGAACTGAGGGGATGTCCTCAGGGGTGAATCAACCCTACCCACCTTCTCACCTGACCTCATCTGTGTCCTGATTTCTCAAGGGGGGGTTCCCAGCTGTGGGCAAGGTGATGGCAGATTTTGGTTGGGTCACCTGGGGTCTGAGTAAGGCCCTCCCAAACTTTCAGGTCACAGTTAATACAAACCTGAACCAAAGCCCAAGAAAAATGGGGAAATATGAGACTCCTTCCCCTGATGGCTTCTGCCATATTTTATCCTGCTTGACCTCATCAGACTCAATCTTAGTAAACATCAGCAAATTGAAACCTTGCGGTGAAACTTAACATTTATTTTCATGCAAGGTTGACTGATTTTGCCAGGAACAAGGAGCCATTTGAGTGATTGATTGGACAACTTGCTAATAAATTAAAAAAGTAATCTTAAGGCTCTTTAGCCTGCATGACTACCCTATATGCTGAGCAATAAGAGCCGTCTAATTAGACACAGACACAAATTTATGGTCTAGCCTGTCAATCCAGGGATTAAGGACTGCATAAGTACCTACTGACACGATGGGCTGTAATGGCTCCTGAAGAGATGTTATGGTCTATCATGTCAATAATCCGCAGATTAAAGGCTCCCTAAGTAGGTGTTGATGTGATGGACTGTCTCAGCTCTTGGGGCTCTTCTGCTGGGGAGGTGGAGGGACCCCAAGGGCCCCCAGGGCGCTGCCATCCCCGCAGGATGTGGGGGTTCACTTCTCCTGAGAGCAACGGGAGCTTAGCACAGGACCATGCTTGGAATTAGGCTTTCAGGAAGGTCCCAGCCATCAAAAGCAGGGGCTCCTGGCAGAGGGGAAGCTGTCTGGCCCTTGTGTGCTGGGAGGTACAAAAGGTTTGGGGCAAACACTGCTATGGGTGGAGTCTCTATGCTGCCCACAAACTTTGTTAAAGGCACAAAGCCCCTTTTCTGCAGCAGAATACATCCTTTAATGTGGATTTATCCTTTAATTTGGAAGTTTTTTTCCTTTGCTTTTGCTGAATGTACCTGGAAATATGGCTTTTAGGTATTTTTCATTGTTTTGTTCATTTGTTTGTTTATGTTTTTGGTGGTTTTGGGGTTTTTTTTTGTTTTGTTTTCGGTTGTTTTTTATTTTTTTTTTGTTTTTGTTTTTGTTGTTGTTGTTGTTTTTGTTTTTTGTTTTTGGTTTTTTTTTTTGTTTTGTTCTGCTCTTCCACGCTGTAAATCACTTGAGAGACTAGAAAGGAATGGGATTACCCTTTTGGGTGCCCATTTTTCTTTGCTTAGGTGAGCACACTATACTCCGTGTGCTCCTTACCTTGATGAAATGCCTTTCACTTCTCAAGGAAGGGTCAGGGGGTTGTTTTTCCTGAGATCCTAGAAAATCAGCACTTGCCACTAAGAGGAGGGGCAAAACTGCAACAGGAGAAGCCCTGAGGACCCTCCAGAAGAGCATTTACAACCCCTTGGAAACGTCTGGGTTTTGTGTCTCCATCTCTTGCACGTCTAAGAGTAGGAGAAGATGAGGGTCATGGTGCTGTCCCAGACACACAAATGCCACTTAAGGTCAGCCAGGGGAGATTATCGGGCGTGAGACGTGCTGAGCTTGGTCTCAGCCCTGGCCCCAGCCAGACACGTTGTGCTGACACCAGCCCAGCCAATTTTTTTTTTAAGCACGAATGCCCTCCGTGTGTGCTGGTGGATAAAGGAGGAAGGGCTGTGTGTGTTCCTCTGCAGTGCCCGTGGCACTCATTTTCCCAGTGAAAGCTGTCTCCTGGAAAGCCAGGCAGGATTCTCTCCAGGTCTTTGAGACTCCCAACAGCACAAGGACCCTGGAGCTGCTGGAGCCAGTGCAGAGGAGGGCACGGAGATGCTGCCAGGGCTGGAGCCCCTCTGCTCTGGAGCCAGCCTGGCCCAGCTGGGGCTGTTCCCCTGCACAAGAGAAGGCTCCAGGGACACCTCAGAGCCCCTGCCAGGGCCTCCAGGGGCTCCAGGAGAGCTGCACAGGCACTGGGCACAAGGCATGGAGGGACAGCAGCCAGGGAATGGCTTCCCAGGGCCAGAGGGCAGGCACAGATGGGATCTTGGGAATGAGGAATTGCTGGCTGGGAGGGTGGGCAGGCCCTGGCCCAGGGTGCCCAGAGCAGCTGTGGCTGCCCCTGGATCCCTGGGAATGTCCAAGGCCAGGCTGGACAGGGCTTGGAGCAGCCTGGGATGGAGGAAGGTGTCCCTGCCCATGGCAGGGGGTGAAACAAAAGGATCTTTAAGGTTCTTTCCAACCAAAACCCTTTTGAAAGTGAAGGGACTTTTATTAGCAGTTCAGGGTAAATGCTACCATGGTGAATATTGTGCCAGGGTTGATGTTTGATGGAAAATCCAGTCCCAAGAATGAGGGAGAGGAGGGAGTGAGATGGTGAGAACTTTAGAAGAGCATGAGAAGGTGCTCAGGGCCAAAACTGCTTTTTGGAAAAATAAAAGTATTTGTGCATATATTACAAAAAGTGTACATACATAGTTCTGAATACTTCTACATTTGGATAGTTTGATTTGCCTCTAAACCTGATGTCATTGATGAGAGATCCAATTACAGATATTTAAATCCTCATCAGTCAGGCCATTTTCTTCCTCTTTTCAGCTTTGAGTTGTTGTCACAGCTACTGGTGATAATTTTGACAGCCCTTGATGTGGTCAGCTGGGAGCAATCCTGGTGGGTCAGATAGCTCAGTGTGTGCTAAACTTGCTCTTTTCTTTTAAGGTTTGTTGACTACGGGAAAACCTTTAGCTAAAAAAACCAAAACAAAACTCAAAGATCCCCAGCCTCACTCCCCTTTGCATCCATGAGCCTGGCATTGGGACAAGGCTGAGATCTGGAGGACAACACAGATCTAAAACAACCCTAGGACAGGAGCTGTGTTGTTGTAGTTTGTTATTATTATTTTTTAAATTCAATTTTTCTGAAATGCTTTAGCTCTCTGTGACTTAAAAATAGAGAACTTCTTCCTCCCAAACTCCTAATAAAACTGCTGGAGCTTGGAAGGAAAAAGTATGGATGACATGCTTTCATCCAGTTAAAACTCACCACGTGATGGAGAGAAAAGCCACACCAGAAATTTCCTACCACTTCCAAGCAAGGGGAGATGTGGCTCCTTCTGCCATAGCTTGGAAGAGCCAAGTGTGGGGCTTGACAAATTTGGGTGTTTCTGTGGTGTGAATGTCCCATACCCACTGTAGTGGGTATATCCTTTAATGTGGATTTTTCCTTTAATTTACCCTCTGCTGTTTCTGCAGCTGTCAGTTCTTTGGGGGGTTATTGCTTCGGTATCCTGCTGGATTTCTGCATGGATGAAGCATTTTCAGCAGGAGCAGGATCCTGCCCTGGGCCTACAGACAGAATTTCTCCCCATTGTGGAGAAAATCTGACTGTGGGCTTTTATTGAGAGAGTTCAGGCAGGACTGATGGCTTTGGAGGTCCAGGCAAGTGGTGGGGAACCACATAGCCTCTTGTGCTGGTTGGGGAGTTGAGACTTAGCTGGGATGATGCTTTTATGGAGGACAATAGATGCATTGGCAAAACTAGGGCAGCCCCTCAGGAAAATCCAGGAAGGTGTAAAAAGTATGGAAAAAAAAAGAGTTTTCCATTGGGAATGGGATATGGTGCAATATGGTTGCGCTGGGGCATCACTGGTGATGAACCATCTGCACTAACACCACAAAAGATGTCACCCCAGGGGCTTTGGGGCACTGCCTTGGCTCCTTCCCTCTGTGAGGAGCTAATGAGAACGGCTGCTCTCTGCAGACCTGACTGTGAGTGATCAATACAGCCAATTCCCCAGATTCCTGAGGGCAGACTCACTTTATTTTCAGTTGTTTCTATACTATTCTTTTTTCACAATGAGCTTGCGCAACGCGCCGGGGGGGAGCCTGCTGGAACCCCAAGGCAGGCTGTAATGGAAACCATGGAAAATCCTAATAACCCAGTGATAGCTGCAAATGGAGGGATCCTTAATAACGAAATAATAGTGCAGATGTTTATAGCATTAAACATTATCATTGTTTGCTGGGACATGGGAACGCTCCCGGTTCGCTGGGAGTTTTCCAGGCGTTTAGAAGGGGACGTGTTTGCACCGAGGAGCTCGTAAAAACGATGCTTTTAACTCAAAACAGGCATCCCAAAGGGTTTGCAGCTGCCTATGGGCTGTCACACACGAGGACGTGTTGAGGAGGATGTGGCTGTGAGTTTTCCTGGGATCTGGGCTTTGGAGTGAGTTTGCAGCAGGCGGAGAAGGGAGTTGGATGGTGGGTGCCTGCCGTGACCCCAGGTTGAGCGGGGTGAACCCAGCTGGGTGTTTTTGAGCATTATACTTCTGTTTGCTTCATTTGCACAGATCCGTGACTATTGCCACCAAAAAAAGCCTTTTTGAGGGAAAAAAAAAAAGAAGTCTGTCACTGTAGGAAGCATCTCTTGAGTCACTTTTTCCCTTCTCTCCTGCACCTCCTCTCCTGTCGGAGTGATGCCACTGGCTTTTCCCACCCCTTTTCCTGGTGGTTGCCAGAAACAGGGAGGCGCATGGGAGCAAGGGGGCTCCTCTGGGGTCCCAACAACTGCAAAAAAAAGCAGCTTTGGTGGTGGCTGGCAGGGAGGCCTGAGCCTGTTTATCCGAGCTGAGCCCTTATATTCTCATGGATTTTTGACTAGACATGCAGTCAACAGCTGAAGCCCGCAAACGGAAGAGGCTCTGGCATATTTATACTGTGTGCTGGCATCAGCTCCTTAAAAAAACTCAAACATCCCAGATTACCTAAGATTTGTCCTTGAGGTCTGGTCACCCCATGTCATTCAGAAACCTAGTGGGATTCATTCATGAACTTCCAGCCCTCCATAAAGGTCCGTTCATTCATCGCCAAGGCAGATTTCTAATTTTTTTTTATTTTTTTTATTTTTTTTTTTTTTTTTAATTATTGGTAGGTTTGTGTTTTTTTATCTTACCTAAATGCTCTAGCAATTAAAAAGTTCTCTGTAAGCAGCAGTGAACTAGTTGTTACATGGTCTTCACTAATGCAAGTGCAAATACCAGGTGAAAAAGTCCTTTTTCCCCCCTGCCACCTCCCAAAAGGAATGGTTTAATGTTCGAATCAATAAAAACCTGTAGGAATTTTAGCAGGGGTCTGATGGCTCCAAAATTCCCCCAGCTGCTGTAAAACAAAACCCAAAAGACTCTGAGCATCACTGGCAGTCTGACAGTGAGGAGGGAGGTAGTGGGTGGTCAACAGAGATCCCCCTTTGGATTGAGGAGCATCCTTCCCCTGGATCCAGAAGCAACCCTCCCAGATTCTTCTCTCTCCCAGGCAGGTGGTGGAAACTCCATCCTGGGGGTGTTTCTTGCCCCTCTGGATGCACTTTTGCATGGATGGCACCCCATCTGTGTTAGTGGGGGGGAAGTAACCCAAACCAGCCTCCCTGGCCCTCCTCAGCCCCAGGTTTCAGCAGAACATAAAATTACCCACAAGAGAGTCTTGTGAGGCACCAAAAAAGGGAGTGGAAGGACAAACTGGGGTGCACCTCGACAGATGCTGTCCCAGGCACCACCCCGGCATGACCAGAACCCCCATCCCTGGTTTAACCTGGGAATGAGGGTCCCTATTTTGAGACATCCACTGTCAGGCCCATTTTTAGTAGCTGCCTCCAGCAACTGGAGAAATATTTTCCTCGCTGGCATAGAAATGAGGAAATTAAAAGTGTGTGGCTGGGCTTTTTTTCTTTTTTTTTTTTTTTTTTTTTTTTCTGTCTCGCCTCTCTTAAAAGCACAGTGCAGGGCTTGAACGAGATGGGAAGAAAACTGGGAAAATGGGTTTATCAATAGAGAGAAAAAATAGAGAGAGCAGGCAGCCAGCATGTTGCCCTGGGGAGGGAGGGCTTGGGGGGGTCTGCAGGAAGAGCTTTTGGTTGCTGGGTCACCCACCATCCCAGCTCCACTGGTTTCTCTCATAGTTCAGGGGATTATTTTGGTAGTGCTCACTAACTTGCATTCCCAGCTTGATTTTTTTTTTTTTTTTAAATACTATTACAAAGATGAATAGTTCCCAGGTCTTAACATGCCTACTGAGGCTGTAAGGAATTACCCGGCGAGCAGCGCCAGGCTGCTTGGGATCCTCCATCAGGAAAAGGGGCTTTCTCACATTTTTTCCCTCCTCCTGCCTTGCTTTTTCCTCCTGCATCACTGCCATGCCGCATGGGGTAATTGTGGGAAAGGGTGCTGAGAGAAGGGCTGCACAAATGAACTTCTGCTTTTTTTTTTTTTTTTTTTTTTTTTTGAAGTTTTTATGCCATTTTCATTAACCTGTGTGAGATTTTTTGGTTCCCTCTGTCTTTTGGTGTTTCCCAGAGGTTAGGGTGGCATCTTATGTCCCCATAGTGCCCATCACCCAGGCTCTGCTAGCAGGGGAAAGCCCCACACACCGGAACAGTCAATATCTCATCACCTCTGGTCCCATGGGATGGCTTTCAGGGTGGTTTTCTTAGCAGCAGCTCGTTTTTTTTCAGTGTCTGTGCACAGTACATTGTCATTGATGGAAGTAAATCCATTGTTCAGGAGGTAAGAGTCAGGGGGTTCAGGTGTTTGGTGGCACAAGCACCTCACCTCTCCTGCTGGCACTGGGGGAGGTCCTGGTGTTGGTTTGGGTGAGGGTGGCCGTGTTGTTGTCGCTGGCTGTGTCATTCAGGACCTGTAAATCCAGCCAGGGCTAGGCACTGAAAGGACACAGGAGTGGCGTTTTCAAGTTCTGAGTTCTGAGTTCCAAACCTGGAAGTGTTTTGTTGGAAGTAGTGGATGCACTGGGGACGTTGATATGTGTGTGTGGAGAGGATGGTGAAGACGTGGGCAGGCAAGGTCCTGCCGGCTCTGCATGGCTTTTGGTTGGTGTTGATTCCCTTGTTGCTAAATCTCTCCTTTTTCTTTTCCCCCTGCTGTCCTGCAGATTCTCAAGTTCTTCAGGAGCCAGGGGATAGGTCACACTGGTGTGTGGTGGCATACTGGGAAGAGAAGACACGCGTGGGTCGGCTGTACTCTGTCCAAGAGCCCTCCCTGGATATCTTCTATGATCTACCTCAGGGGAATGGTTTCTGCCTCGGACAGCTCAACTCAGACAACAAAAGCCAGCTGGTGCAGAAGGTGCGCAGCAAGATCGGCTACGGCATCCAGCTCACCAAGGAAGTGGACGGCGTGTGGGTGTACAACCGCAGCAGTTACCCCATCTTCATCAAGTCGGCCACACTGGACAACCCCGACTCCAGGACGTTGCTGGTTCACAAAGTGTTCCCAGGGTTTTCCATCAAGGCTTTTGACTACGAGAAGGCGTACACCTTGCAGAGACCCAACGACCACGAGTTCACGCAGCAGCCATGGACAGGGTTTACCGTGCAGATCAGCTTTGTGAAAGGCTGGGGCCAGTGCTACACCAGACAGTTCATCAGCAGTTGCCCCTGCTGGTTGGAAGTTATTTTCAACAACCGATGACTCGAGACAGAGTGAACTCATGACATCTATACTACTTTGCTGCTATTACTTCCTTCTGAGTGCTTGCTTTTCATGCAGACTTTTTCGTTGTTGTTGTTGTTGTTGTTGTTTTTTTGTTTAGTTTTGTTTTTGTTCGCCCTTCTTCGTTTTGAGAAATAGCTTATGAAAGATGATTTTTGTTGTTGTTGTTGTTGTTGTTGTTGGGTTTTTTTTGTTGTTGTTTTTGCCTTTGGGGTATTTTGATAAATATATCTATTTTTTAAAAGTGTGAATGACCAATAACTCTCAGAAGGGCGAGAGAAGGGTGCAGTGGGGATAGATCACATGAGATAATTACTTCACGCCTCTCAAAAAGGATTATCCAATGGGGATCGATGGATTTGAAAGCCACTAGCTCTATGTTACAGCTCCTTCCCTTGGACAGCACAAGGAGATGACTGTGTTTTTGTACGCACCACCTTCCAGTGACGGTGACACCGACACCCCTTCCCCAGCAGTGCTAACCCCGCGTTGCCGCCGAAGGATGGTGCAAAACCTTCCCAGACAGGTCTCCTACCGACCTTTCGTGTTTCTCTTGTTGCTGGGTTCATGTCTTGTCACTGTGTTCGTTGTTCCACTGCTTTTTCTATGTTTTTTATGATCGTGGATTGATGTAAGAGGAGAGAAAAACAGCGGAAGGGACTCCGGGCATGGCCCGTGCTTTGATCATTTGAGCTGAGATGAGAAGTGACAGAATTCTAGACCTAAAAAGAAAATAAATAATAAAAATTAAAACTAAAGAAAAACAAGTGGGAAAAACAAGAGAAAAAGTGTTCACAACAGTCGGTGTGTCATAACCTGCTTAGATCAGGTTATCCAGGTACCATCTTATCTGGAAATGCAGTTGTGCTTTCATTTCTTCTTGAATTCATACACGAGTATGATACTTTTACACTGTTCTTAGCTCAATGAGCATGTTTAGACCTTAACATAAGCTATTTTTCTAAATATAAAGGTTTAATTGAACAAGAGAGCATTCTTCTTGGAACTTTAGCATTGTAGTGCTTTCGAAAAACACCCACACAAAAGAAAGGACTCCTTAAAAAAACCCTGAGATTTATTAAAGAAAAAAAAATGTATTTTATGTTATATATAAATATATTATTACTTGTAAATATAAAGACGTTTTATAAGCATCATTATTTATGTATTGTGCAATGTGTATAAACGAGAAAAAAGTAAGAAAGATGCACTTTGCTTTAATATAAATGCAGATAACAAATGCCAAATTAAAAAAAAAAAAAAAAAGAGAACACAAGATTAGTGTTTTTTCTATGGGTGTTATCATCCAGCTGAATGTTTCTTTTTCTAAAGGAGTCTATGTTCCATTAAAAAATAAAAATGTACACTTGATCCCATACTGTGCCAAGTGGCTTTTTTGGGGGTGTGGAAGAGGGAGGCTGGAGAGGTGCTGCCCTGAGTGGATGCTGCCTGGGGTCAGTGGTGGGAGCACCCACAGCACCCACCCCAGCCCTGAGTGGGGCCTCTCTGGGGTGGGTAACACCTGCCTGGGATGGTCCTGAGCCTTGGGCTCCCCTGGCCTGGTTCAGTGCCCACTGCTTTTGGCTGCCCAGTTTGGATGCACCCCGTCAGCCCAAGGCTGGAGGGACTGGCTGCCCCAAACCCCCTGGGTTGTTTTAGCTGTTGTTCCTATTTCTCCTAATTTCAGCCTGAAGGAACCCCAGTGCTGGGGACACAGCTCCTGTCCCTGTCTCAGAAATGCTGGGCCAACCTTGTGCTCTCTGCTGGGACACAGGCAGCCTGTGCCAGCAGCTGAGGAGGAAAATATCAGGAGGAAGTCAGTCCTTGGATTTTCCTTGACGATTTCCTACCCTTTTCATCTCCCATGCCTCTGGAAATAAAGGCGGTCGTTCCTTCTGCCCTCCTCACCCTGCCTCTAGGCATTCCCTGCTCCACATCCTCCTTGCACATGTGCTGTGCCAGGGACAAATCCCTGTGAATTGTTCCTGCCTTCCGTGGGGCAGAACCTTGAGTGGAGTCCTGGAGGCTGAAGAAGTGGGCAAGAAGACTGTCCAGATGGGCTTGTGAGCTCCCACCCAGGGACACCAGGGATGTGACCCCTCCAGAGGGTGGGTGGGCATCTCAGCAGGTCTGTCCCTGTGAGCTCGGTGCTGTGCCCTCTGTCCAGCCCAGGTGTGCCCTCTGTCCAGCCCAGGTGTGCCCTCTGTCCAGCCCAGGTGTTCCCTCTGTTCAGCACTGGTGTGCCCTCTATCCAGCCCAGGTGTGCCCTCTGTTCAGCACTGGTGTGCCCTCTGTCCAGCCCAGGTGTGCCCTCTGTCCAGCACAGGTGTGCCTTCTGTCCAGCACAGGTGTGCCCTCTGTTCAGCACTGGTGTGCCCTCTGTTCAGCACTGGTGTGCCCTCTGTCCAGCCCAGGTGTGCCCTCTGTCCAGCACAGGTGTGCCCTCTGTTCAGCCCAGGTGTGCCCTCTGTCCAGCCCAGGTGTGCCCTCTGTTCAGCCCAGGTGTGCCCTCTGTCCAGCCCAGGTGTGCCCTCTGTTCAGCCCAGGTGTTCCCTCTGTCCAGCCCAGGTGTGCCCTCTGTCCAGCCCAGGTGTGCCCTCTGTCCAGCCCAGGTGTTCCCTCTGTCCAGCCCAGGTGTGCCCTCTGTCCAGCACTGGTGTTCCCTCTGTCCAGCCAGGTGTGCCCTCTGTCCAGCCCAGGTGTGCCCTCTGTCCAGCACAGGTGTGCCCTCTGTCCAGCCCAGGTGTGCCCTCTGTCCAGCACTGGTGTTCCCTCTATCCAGCCCAGGTGTGCCCTCTGTTCAGCCCAGGTGTGCCCTCTGTCCAGCCCAGGTGTTCCCTCTGTCCAGCCCAGGTGTTCCCTCTATCCAGCCCAGGTGTGCCCTCTGTTCAGCCCAGGTGTGCCCTCTGTCCAGCACAGGTGTGCCCTCTGTTCAGCCCAGGTGTGCCCTCTGTCCAGCCCAGGTGTGCCCTCCCCAGAGGGATTTACTGGCACACAGCCTTTGGGTGCCTCCAAACAGACTGTGCCTTCAGCTGGATCCATGGCACTGAACACCTGGCCGTGTTTGATCCTGGGTCTGTTTCACTTCCCAGGCTCTCTCCTCGTCCTTCAGGAGGGAATCAGCATGGGAAGCTGAGGCAGGATGGATGCCCCCATCCTGTGTCACTTGCTGTGCACTAAGACACGCCCAGGAGTTGAAACAATCTCACCTGTGCTGCAATTTGGCTCATTTCTGTTCCGAGCCACCAAACGTGAGCTGCCCAATAAAGCCATGACACCTGAGGGGTGCAGGGGCCAAGCCAGCAGTGATGGCATCCATCAGAGGCTCCTGGATCTCCATCAAGGGCACTGCAGGAGAAGGGTGCAGCTGACAAGTGCCTCACACAACCCTTTGCTTGCTCCTCCTGAGCTGTGCAGCACTGATCTGCATGAGCAGGTCCCTGTGGGCAGCAGGTACCTGGGGCAGGGAAGACCACTCCAAATCCAGGTGTATGACCAGGTCCCTGGTCAGGCTGGGATTGCAGCTAGCTGTCTAAGAATCGCAAAAATCAGAAAATTGTTTGGTTTGCAAGAGACCTTAAACTAGTTCCAACCCCCTGCCACGGGTAGGCACACCTTCCATTGTCCCAGGATGCTCCGAGCCTATCCAGCCTGGCCTGGATCATTTCCAGGGATGGGGCAGCCACAGCTGGGTGGGTTTTACTCTGGATTAACCAAGGGATAGGGAATATTTGGTTCACTTGTGCTTCTCCCACCTCCAAGCTGGGCTGCTGGGTCTTAAGAAGAGACGAGATGACAACTTTGAGCCTGAGGTTGGCACCAGCTGAGCCACGTGGATGAGCACAGAGCTGGGCACTGCAGAGGTGTTCTCCCGTGTTTCCACCTTGTTCCATGAGTATTTACTGTGGTCTGGAGCTTAAGGCCCTGCAACCAAACTGTAGCATAGGTGCCTTTGTTCCTTAAGATCTGATTTTTGTCCCTGCTCCTTAGTCCATGAGTTGTGACCAAATCCTTTAACCTTCCTGTTTTCCAGGAATTCCGCTTGTGAGGTACAGAGGTTACAAGGAGCTGCTCATCCTGGAAGTGAAGGTTGAAAGTGCTGTACCCATAATCAAACTCTTCACAGCAGCTTTCCAAAACATAAAAATACTCCAAGAACTGGAGCCCCTCTGCTCTGGAGCCAGCCTGGCCCAGCTGGGGCTGTTCCCCTGCACAAGAGAAGGCTCCAGGGACACCTCAGAGCCCCTGCCAGGGCCTCCAGGGGCTCCAGGAGAGCTGCACAGGCACTGGGCACAAGGCATGGAGGGACAGCAGCCAGGGAATGGCTTCCCAGGGCCAGAGGGCAGGCACAGATGGGATCTTGGGAATGAGGAATTGCTGGCTGGGAGGGTGGGCAGGCCCTGGCCCAGGGTGCCCAGAGCAGCTGTGGCTGTACCTGGATCCCTGGGAATGTCCAAGGCCAGGCTGGGCAGGGCTTGGAGCAGCCTGGGACAGTGGAAGTTGTCCCTGCCATGGCAGGGGGTTGGACTGGATGGGCTTTAAACTCTTCTGTTGTTCTATGAAAATGCAAAGAGGAAAACTGATCCAGCAAAGCCAGAGTCTGTCTGTGGAGGTGTGCCCATGATGTGCCCCTGGTGGGGGCAGTGCTGCTGGGCTCTTGTGTCATTTGCAGGGTGCAGTGAGGGTCTGGGACATCCTCCACAACCTTTACACCTTGCCCTGAGGGGTTTCCCCTGGGCATGGCTGTGCCACACTGAGCTGGCTGGACCTTCAGCTGGACATGCCTTTCCAGGTCAAATATTAAAATCATCTGGAGAGTGACCTGAAAAGCCTGGCAGATCACTTTATTCTCTGAGATCTTTGCTTGCCTTCATCTGTCAAAATAAAAGGCTAGGCAAGGCTGTTCACAGTAAGAAAGCTGACAAATAATCAGCAAAACTCTGGCTTTTCAATACTATGACAGTTTTAGCTGAAATGTTCCAGCTCTCACCTCCTGCTGAGATAATTTTAGCCCTCATTCAACAAGAAAATAAAAAATAACATGACAGAAGGATGCTGAGCACCAGTTCATATGTGTCCCCATTCACTCGTTCAGCTCTGGGGCCGGTGGATGTGGGGAGAGTGGGAGGTTAAAATAGAGACTAGAGGTTAAGCAGGGAGGAATTTCCCCTTGTCAAGAGTTTGCCAGTGCTGTTCCATCTCCAGGGCTCGGAGATGGAACAGCAATTCCAGTGCAATTCCATCTCCAGGGCTTGGGAAAGCTGCAGCCACACAAAGCAAAATGCTGACCTGGTACAAACCTGGTCTGAGCAGAAACACAGAGGAAGGAGCTGTGGACAAGGACAAAGCCAGCTCCTTCCAAAATGAAAATGCTGATGTCCAAGTCAGTCCTGGGCAGCAGCAAGATGTTCTTCTTGCCTCAAGCCTCCAGCACCTGAGTTCAGGCCCACCCCAGCTCCATGGACGTCTTCAGCAGAGCAATGGTAGCCCTGGGACCTCACCTATCATCGTGCTCTGTACAGCTTATCTGTGGATTCCACTCTTCCCTCCTTGGAAAGCACCTTAGAGAAATCCCATCTGCTTAAGAGGCTCAGACAGGAGGTGGCTGACACAGTCTGAAGTCCAGATTTCCCAGCGGATGGAGGGACATGTCTGCCTGCTCTCCTTCTTAGAAAAAAAATTCTCTGGAAATTTGGGATGGCTGAAATCAGTCTGTGCTTATTAACTGTATTTTTGCTTGGGACCATGGCTCCAGAACCAAAAGTGCAAAATCTTCTGACAATACAGCGCAAGATCTTAAATTGCAGCAGAGTGGAGCCTTTTTTCCCCAGTGTTGCTGAGCAGTAATTGAAGAGTGCAATAAAGAAGGGTCAAACAACGCAATTTTTGTCCTAAATCACATGTGAGATTTAGGACAAAAATTGCATTTTTGTCCTAAAAAAAAGTGTCAACTGCTGGAGTACTGCAGGGAAGGTGGCGAAATTCCACCCTCTTCAGATCATGGTTTTCCACGTAGGAAGGCCATTTTCAGGTGGTGCAGAGCCATGATCCCAGGGCCAGGTGATGCTCAGCACCTGGCTCACTGCCCACCCTTCCCAGGGCATCTGCAAGCCCTCAGGGGAACGGGTCCTTCTGCTCATGCAGCCCTCAGGACAGAGTGGTGGTTATGGGCTGGCTGCTCCAGGCAGCTCAAATCCATGGAAAAGCTGATTCTTTGTGCTGGTTGTGTTTTCACTGGTGTAAAGCTGCCCCAGTGGATTTTATCTCAGCTTGCAGATGGTAACTCAGCTGGGAATTTGTCTACATCTGTCTATCTATCTATCTATCTATCTATCTATCTATCTATCTATCTATCTATCTATCTATCTATCTATCTATCTCTATCTACCTATCTCTCTGTCTGTCTACCTGTCCCCTGGTCTGAAGGCCCTTGTGGAGGCAAGCTGGAGAAAAATTGGCTGAAGAGGAATTAACAAGACACATCCCTACAAGCACTTTCATTGCATTGTCTACATGCTTTTAAAAATTCATCTTGTTCTATTGGGCACATGTTGGAAAGAAAATACCATGGTGGGGGCACACCTCTGATGGTTTGAGGGAGGAGATTAAAATGGTCTGGGACAGCCAATTGTGAGAAATATTCAGGGCAAGATGTGAAGATGGAGCCTCTCCCGTGCCATTTTTCTGGACAGTACCATGGACACACACGAGCCTTTTTGGACCAGACATTTTTGCAACAAGCAGCCATGAGATGTGGTGTGCTGGGGGGTGGACAGCAAAGCCAGGACTGGCCCTGGGCAGCCATGGCTGAAGAGCCAACTCAAGTCTGGGGAGCTCTGTCCCCCGTGACCTCGCTGTGTCACCAGACTTTGGCAGGAGCCCTACTCAGCCTTGCACAGAGGAGGCAGAGGAGCACCCCCAGCCTCTCCAGCAACTCACTGTACAAAGTTTTCTGTGGCTTAAAGATGGAATGAATAAAACCCCAAAACGCTTGTGAGGCTGTGGTGGCTGCTGTGGTTAATGGGAAGTGGCTGCTGTGAAATGTTTGCCAGCCAAGGTCCCTGTCATCAGCTTCAGTGGAAAAGCACAGGATGCTTCCTCTTGTCTTGCTACTGGATCACCACCACGAGCTGCCAAAGTGCTCCTGGGGATGCATTTGACCACCCCCTTGGGTTATTTTTCAGACACTGGTTTCTGAAAGCCAAGAGGCTCCAACGCTCGCACGCTGCCAGCTGCACACAAGGCTGGACTTGATGGCCTTGGAGGTATTTTCCAACCCCGAGGATTCCATGAGTCTAAATGTCTCCTGAACGTGGTGGCAAGATTCAAGTCTGAAAATGTGGCGGAAATCTGAGTGTGAAATGAGTTCCCACTTCCAAAAATGACAAAGGTTGGGTGGAGGGAGAAGACTGAATGGGCAGGTCTGTCCTGCAGCAGAGGCAGCTCGAGCTGTGCTGTGACTCATCCTCCTCCAGGGACCCCATGGTGGGAACCAGGGTCTGCTTTGTCTGGGCTGGTGCTTTGGTGTCTGGGCTTTTGGGGTGCTCGCTGGGTTGGTGAGCAAGGAAAAGCAGTGCTGAGCAGAAGCACATCCCTCTTTCAGTGGTTAAGACACCCTGTGCAGGGGGACATTGGTGTTCCTGTCCCCAGCCTGTGAGTGCCCAGTGCTGTCTGCAGTATGACATATCTATTTTTGGGCTGAAAGAAGAGGTTAGGGGTCCCCTTGCACCCTCCACACACAGAGCTCAGTCTGTAGGCACCATTGGGAGGGTGTGGGAGCTCTGAAGAAGCGTTGAGCCCCTTTGAGCTCGGCTGTGCCTGATGTCCCAGGCAGGTTCTCAAGGCTCTTGGTTCCATCCCTGGCATCTGAGCAGGGCCAGGGCTGAAGGGAGGGCCATTGAGGCCCTCAGGGTTTTAGATCAGCTCTGAGAGTCAGATCTGGGTGGTTTCACTAGCTTTCAGCGTGGTGAAGTGTTTGCAGCCTTTTTTTGCACCAGACAGGAACAAAGCAGTGCGAGTCAGACGTGGTTGGTGCGGGCGCTGTCGGTTACCAGGGTTACAACACGCATGGGAAAAAGGGAAAAAAAATCCCACATATTGCAAGGAACTAAGTACTAATTTTGCTGTCGAGGCGATACATAGGACTGCCATTACCATGGATGTATTTATATCCTCTGCCCTGTAGCAAATATGTAAGTTATTCTGAGGCATATCCATGCTCTGGGTTTGGAGCTGGACCACCAAAGACCTCCAGGGAGTTGTTGTGTGAGAGCTGAGGGGGGTCTCTTGTTATTCCCTGCAGCTGCCCAGATGAGAATGTCAGCATGAATAAGCTTAAAATAGGAAAAAACACATTCTAACCCCAAAGATATCTGTTTTGCACACGGCATGCTGCAAAGAAAGGAGCAGGACAGCTCTGGCTCCAACCTCCAGCCAGTGAAGGGACATAACTGGGGCCCAGCACCACAGCTACCAAACCTGGTAGCTCAGTTCACAGCACATCTCCAGCGGAAAAATGGATCAGAAAATAAGTTTTGCCTCTCATCAAGCCAAGGCTGACAGGAGGAAACTAGAAAATGAAGATGGTGTAAAAGGGCTGCAAGGTGAAAGAAGGGAAACCAGCCTCCTGGTGGGAGCTGGGTGTCCTGCAGAGCAGTGGGTGAGCACATTGCTCACCTAGGGGGGCTGCAGGAGCCACAGGGAGACACTGGCACAAACCAAACCAAAGCCTTGGAGATGATCCAGCACCCCAAAATGCCCTGCTGGAAGTGGTATTCACTTCTTCCCTGGAAGCTCAGGCCCTGCGGTTTGGTTCTTCCAGCCCAGCATGCCAAGGGGAATCTGGGATGAATTTCATGGCTGGAGAATTTTCTGGTTTTAATAATTGATCAAGAGCGAGCAGTGGGATGGAGAGGCCTTGTGCAGAGCTGTGCTGCTTGTGGGCTCACCAGCAGAACCACTTCCAGCCAGCAGACAGCGTGCAGAGGGGCTGGAGGCAGGGAATTGCCTCCATCAGAGGGGCTCTTCAGGGCTCACAGCCTCCACAGCAAAGGGGCAGAAGGCTTTGCTTTCATCTCCCTGCCTACAACATCTGCAGCCTGGCCTCGTAAAACTTTCAGTGCTGTTTTAACCCTTCAGGCTCTTTTTTTTTCTTTTGGGGTGTTTTCTGGGGACAAAAGGCTGCAGTTGAAGCATTTAAAAAACCCATGCAGCAGAATCCCTCGTTGGAGGAGCTGCCAGTTCTGTCTGCTACCCATGGAGAGGAGGAGAGTGGGATCTCAACCCATAGCTGGGATAATTCCCTGGAGGCCTCTAGCCTGAGAGAGCCTGCTGGACTGGGACAGCACTGGCATTTTAGTGTGTATACTACAAAAATAACTTTTCTTGGGACTTTTTTTTTTGCAGAGATGCATCACCACTCTTGGCAGCAGTGAGGCTCCAGGGTTGGATTGATTTTCAGCACAGTCAAGCTCAATACTCCTAATCCAAAGTCTTTCAGCTCTTGGAGGTCACACTGAGTTCAGGAGGTAAATTTCTCACCTGGGGCATATTTTTGTTGCAGGAAAGCAGATCCCTAGATAGGGACGGGATTTGTTAGAGGAAACCGATCTCAGATACGGACTGCTCGTGGCTTGGGAAAATCCAGGGAGATGGAGCCAGAGGGATTCTGTTGTTCAGAGCTCAGCAGCTCCAAATACACCCATCCCCTTCCAGGGGAGATGAATAGTCCAGCAGAACAACCTCAGGGGCACTGGAAAATGGTAAAACAGAACTTGGGGAATGTCTAAAAGGAGCCTGAAAGTGGAGTTGGGCAACACGACGAGCAGGAAACCACAAGGAGCAGCAGCAGATCTCTGTTATACATGTCAGTCCCAAACTCTCCTCTGCCTCTGGAAGCTCCATGAAAGGCTCCCACTTGTGGGCTCTGCTTGGTGCCTCCCAACTGGGTACAAGAGTCTCACAAGCACTTTGTGAGCTCCAGGAGCTGTCTAAGTGTAAGAGAGTGGAAAGCAAAAACTCTCCAGTCCTCTGAATGCAGAACTTTTACAAGTGCAGGATGAAGACTTGAGCCTGGATAGGCAAGAGGGAAAAAAGGTTATTAGGAGTTATCATGGCTTTTAAGTCAGCTGAGGATGTGGGTGATTCTTTTTTTTTTTTAATGCTTGTGTTGTCTGGGCTTGGCTGGGCCCTGGGACTTCTGCTGGGAGAAGCTGAGGGGCAGCCCCAGGTCTGACATACCCAAAGGTGTGCCAAAGCTCCTCCAGCAGGCACTGAAACATCCAAACCTGAATATTGTGAGAGATTCAGGTGGTCCAGGTAAGCTATGTGGGACTGAGTGTTGGGGAAGGAGGAAAAATGGGTGATCTCACAGGGACAAGAAGTTGTGGAAGCTGTGGTGGAAATTGATGGAAATTTCCTTACATGCCCATCGTTCCCTGAAGCAACAAATTTCTGCCCTCCTCTGGCTTTGCTTTAAGCAGTTTCTCAGGGTCTAAAACCCCTAGGTTTATTTTCTAATGCTCCAGAACTCCAAAAGCTGGACCAATCCAAACCCAAGTTTGGATTTTGGTATGTGGCCCATGGATGCCATCCCTCTCTCTCACCTCACAGTTGCATAGTGGTCCACAGGCCATGCTGGCCTCACTCTGCCCCCTCTTCCAGCTGCTGCACCATTCCAGGTGCACCCCCGAGCCTGACACATCACAGAAACTCTCTAAATGGCCTTGGGCAAGCTGCTTCTGCCTCAGTTTCCCTTTCCTCCCAGTGCCTTTAATGACATCTGGAGTGATTTTCCTCCACCAGCAGAACTTAATTCAGAGGCTGGGGATGGGTTCTCCACTTACACTGCCTGGAGTACGAAAGCCCCGGAGAGGAAAGCTGAAGGAGAGAACAGCACGGGCAGGGGAGCTGCAGCTGGGACACCAGGGCCGGTGTTTGCAGCGCCTCCACGCCAGGAGACATCAAAGAGGGCAGGCACCCTCCGCGCCCAGCCAGCGGGGAGCTTAAATGCCCTTCCAGTTCAGGCTTGCCTCGCCTTGCTTAAAAAAAATAAAGAAAAAAAAAAAAAAAAAAGAAAAAAACCACCCCACTTCTTATTAATCTGCGATTGAAACTGTAATTATGTCATCGCTCTCAACAGCCCCATCGACAAGTTCGGGCAGGGGACGGGGCTGAGCCGCCACTCCCGCTCCTCTGCCGGCCGTGCCCGGGCTGGCGCGTCCCGGGCCGGGACACGGAGTCCTCGGCAGGGCCACTGCTGCTCCTGGGCATGTGGCCCTGGCATTGTGTGCCCTCCTGCACCCTGCTGCTGCAGCTCTGGGGCTGTCCCCATCCCCGGGACACACACCTGGGGCCGTCCCCATCCTCGGGACACACACCTGGGGCTGTCCCCACCCCCGGGACACACACCTGGGGCTGTCCCCATCCTCGGGACACACACCTGGGCAGTCTCCATCCTCTGGACACACACCTGGGGCTGTCCCCATCCTTGGGACACACACCTGGGGCTGTCCCCATCCTCTGGACACACACCTGGGGCTGTCCCCATCCTCGGGACACACACCTGGGGCTGTCCCCACCCCCGGGACAGACACCTGGGGCTGTCCCCATCCTTGGGACAGACACCTGGGGCTGTCCCCATGCTCTGGACACACACCTGGGGCTGTCCTGGTGCCTTCACCAAGGTCAGACTCTTCCATGCCGTTTCTGAAAGGGCATCCCTTTGGGAGTGCAGGGCTCAGCGGCTTCTGCAAGGGGTTTAATCCTGACAGCAGCTCCTCAGTGCCCCCAGCACCTCGGGGTGTGGGGGTTTCTGGTCACAAAAGAGCCTCAGTTTCTGATGCTGCTGGTTTTCTACCTCCCCAGATGTCACCTGGGATGTCCCTGCACTGTGCACAGCCCCAGGAGCCTCTCCTGCCCTAGGGATGCTCAGCTCTCCTTCACCCTGCAATTCTCCCAAAACCACTTTTCTCTCCCCAGAATCTTCCACCTCTTCGGGTGCCCCTCATACCCCAGCCCTGCTCCCCCAGCCCCACACTTGCCTCTGCTCCGAAAATGCTGGTTTCAGCTTTCACTGCTCTCAGATGTTTTTTTGGACCCTATTAAATAACATTGCAAACGTTGATGTTAATTAAAATTCCTCCTAACCACTCCCTGCTCACCCTCCTCTTGTAACCCCTCCTTAAAACCTCATTCATTTTTGGGATCTTCCCAAACAGAGCCTCTCCAGGCCCAGATTTTTTTTGTGGCGTTTCTCCATGCCACATCCCTCCTCTCTGAATCAGCTCTGGGGTGCAAAGTGCTGTCTGCTTTTTCTTTATTGCCGTTTTCTTTCCCATAATTTTATCTCTTCCTGGAGTTCAGCGTGAGGAACTTCAAAAGGATTTATCATTTTTAGGCTGGTCTTTATGCCAGGGATGGTATCAACAGACACAACACACAGCATCTCATGGGAACAAATTTCCTCAAGGCTGGCACATATCTCTGCAAGAAAACATTTTAGGAACTCAGCTCTCACCTGTCCAGAGTTGAACACTGAATTCCTGGAGCAATGTCTACTGCATCCCTGGGTTTTTGCTGTTAGTAATCCCTCCTCCAGGCTTATTGCGCCCTTTTGGATGTTTGTTGTCCTTACTGGAGGGGAAGACTTCTTCACTGCAGGAGGAATGGTCTGAGAAAAATGCCAGAGTGAGATATTTATTTAAACTTCAAAACACAATCCAGTCAAGGAGGCAAAATAAACTGAATTTATAGAAAATGGTGCTGGAAGACAGCACTTAAAATCAGTTAACCCCCTGCTAATCCCAAGGGCAATCCAGACACCCTCAAACTACCTGCAATCAGTGTTTTTCCAGCCTGTTCTTAGAAATCTTAAGTGCAGCATTACTCTGCTTTTTTCCAGGCAGTTTTTCCCAGGCCTTTATTACCTGTCTGTCACCCAGGCTGCATCTTCCTTCCTGCAGGTTAAGCCCACGATTTCTCAGCCCTTCTTTTGTGACCATGAAGGGTTTATTTCCTTTCCCTCAGTGGCCTTGTTCTATGATTTACATAGTTTTTTTGATTTATGCCTTTTATCCTTTTTTTACTTCTATAGGCTAAACAGCACCAGGTCCTTCAAGCTTCTGTTTTGGGCTATCTTTTGATTTCCTGAGCACTTTACACACCGTCCTCCAGACTCCCTCTATTGCTAGTTGACCACCTTTATTCTTAAGTCATTATCCAGGATTCATTAGACATTACTTATTTGGGTAAATGTTGCTTATCCCCATATCTTTTTTCTTCTCATTATTCCAGAATGTGACAGCTCTCCCCCAGCCATCTGCCAGCTCTTCATGGCTTTGCAGAGGGGAGGGAAGGGTGTGCAAGGGCAGCTGCTCTCAGCACCAGGCTGCAAGAGGGCCACAGGGAGCCCCTGGGCCATCTGACAAGGACCAGCCCAGTGGTTCCCAACTTCCCAACCATCTCTTGGATGTCTTTGAGGACCCCATTCCCAAAAAGATGAAAACACCCACCACAAATCTGCGGTTCCTCTGAGATCTCTATGATTTTGGACCCCTGGACTGGTCCAGTTCCAGCTCACAGGATACTGTGGAAATTCAGAGTGAAGTCTCCAGATTTGTGCTGGGCAGGGAGCAGCCTTGCCAGGCATTAAATGGAAATGGGTCAAGTACACCACATTTTTATCCATTCTGAAATGATGGGCTTTTTTCCCACTAACACATTTTGATACGTGACAGCATTTTGTGCTATTTATTGCAATTATCTCCGAGGATACAGTTCATTCTGCTGAAGATAAGGAGGACCCTGGAATTCCAGGAACAGCATTACCAGTGAGATAAGCATCAGCCACAAGTGCACAGTGGGTTTCCCTTCCAGACATCAGACCCCAGGCAGAGTAAAAATCTCCAGCCCTACACAAGCACAGCCAGGAATGTTTTTTCCAGTTGAAGACCTGGCCTGGGATCAGTGTGGCAAAGCAGTGAATTTTGTACATGAGCTGCATGTCTGCTGAGGGTGTTTTAAATGCAAGAACAACACAGCACATGTATTTTCTGCTTGAAAAGTCAGCACATATTGCAGAGGTTTTGGTCAAAGGGCTCAATTTACTCCTTTTGGTCAAGGAGGTCAATTTACTCTCTTGCATGTTTTAATTCAGGCCACTGAGAATAAAATACATACTGAAATGCATTCAGTTGTGTCCTCGTGTAGAGTGTTTAATGATGTCTGCTTCATCAAGGGTGATGATCAGAGAAACACAGAGAGTGTTTTGGGTTGGAAGGGATATTAAAGACCCTCTCATTTCCCATGGGCAGGGACACCTTCCCCTCCCTAGGCTGCTCCAAGCCCCATCCAGCCTGGCCTTGGACACTGCCAGGGATCTAGGCTTAGCCACAGCTGCTCTGGGCACCCTGGGCCCCACCACCCTCACAGACAAGAATTTCTTCCCAGTGTCTGCTCTAAATTCTAAATGTTCTTGAATCAACTTTCTGATGATGAAACTCCATCTGAGGCTCAGTTTCAGGCCCATCATTGCTTAAAAGAGCAGGACAAAGTGAGGTGTGCAGGGAATGGACATGACTGTGGAATCAAGACACCTCCACTGGTGATGGGCAAGGTAGGGAGTTTCCCACAAAGCCCTGCTCTCTGGAGCAAACACTGGCTCTGGGAGGAGGTGACCCCGGGGGAGTTTGGACATCTCTGGTGCTCAGCTGTGTCCTGTGAGCCCTGACTTGAGAGGGAGAAGATGCTCTGGCATCAGGGAAATGGAGGGGGAATGTGGGGACTAGAGGTGTGGGGAGCAACATGAATGTCCCTGTGGGATCCTGGTGGTGTTTCCACTCCTTGTTTCATCTCCTGTCTTTTTCTTCTCTCTCTCTTCTTCCCTCAGGCCAGGCCAAGGTCTTTTCTGCTCTAAGCTGCAGACACCTTTGTGAAGTGACCCTTAGACCAGGTTGTTTGAGGTGAACAAAGCCCACGCCAGCCGCTGTCGATTAATTATTACTTCCAACCTCCTGCTTCTCAGCCTTGGGAAACTGCTCTGTATTGGGTAATTCTTCATTTTTCTACAACCCCCCCACCCCCCCCAAATGAGCAGCAGTCAAAATACAACAAAAAAACCCTTCCCACCAAAACTGTGGGTCAGAGACAAGAGCCCCTTTTGCCAAGGGGTCCGTGGGTAGAAGGGTGTCCGTGGGGATGTCCCTCCTCAAGGCACAGGTTCAGGGGTGCCAGGGCCAGCAGTTTTTGGGAGTGAGATCCTGTGGTAATGCCAGAGCCCTGGCAGAGAGACAAGGTGGAGTCTGGCTGTTTCGACACCGAGCTCTTCAGCCCTCGGCACGATTTCCATTGGCACCTGTGCTGGCAGCCCAGAGGGAGACCTTTGCTCAGCTTCCTATTAACCATTTAGTTTTAATTAAAGGCACTCACCAGTCAGCCGCCAGTGACCAGCTGGGAGGATAAATGAGTGGTCCCTGACTATCACGATACGTGACAACAATTTTTGTCTTTCTATTCCTGTCACTAATCTGGCAATTTTTGGTATTACAAGCAGGGGAGGAGATAGGTGCCAAGGGGGTGCTTGGGAAAAGGGGTGTGAGGTTGTGTTTTTGGGGAGGAGAGGGAGGAACTCCCCCACCCTGCAGTGTGCACAGGGGTGAGAACTGAGCTATGCAAAGCCCTCTTAGTCCTGAACTTGAGTATATTGTTGTGAATGCCCAGTTTTGGTTGTGCACACCCCAGGAGGAGGATGAATTCACCACCTCAGTGTACCCCAAGTGCTGCAGTCCTGGTACCACTCAGCTGTCCCACCAGGCTGGGGACCCCTGGCTGCCCATGCCATTCCCACCCACCCGTTTCAGAGCTGAAACTGCTGCTCTGACAGCGTGTCCCCCCCTCCCCGTGCTGGCACCTGTGAGTCAGGGTGACCAGCCTGCTGCCTGGCCCTTATCTCCTTTCATTGTCTTATCTCCTTCCAGCAGGAATTGGATTGGGATCGGGCGCCCCGGGAGCTCGAAGTGGAGCAGCCGATGCAGGCAGCTGATAATGGCATTTCCTGGAGGCAGAGCTCTTGGGCAAGGGCTCTCAGGAATAGCTCACAGGGACTGGGAGGGCAGGGCTGAGATGGGTGATGTGAAAAAACCCTCTGCAGCACTGGATTCCTCATCTAGCCAGTGCTGAGATCCTCCTGGACACCTTGGAGGCAGAAAAGAGCTTGGAGAGACCGTGGGGACCTGGGATGACCCCAGGAGGCTGAGCAGGATGGATGATGCTGCTCACTGCAGCTGGGAGTGAACAGAACATCTCCTGCATCTGGAGCAGCACGGGGAAGTGAGCCACAGCTGAAGACCCAGACTTGTCCTAAGAAAACACCCACCCCAAGGCAGCTGCCCCTGGGGTGAGCTTGGTGAGTGCACCTCGTGGGCAAGCTCGGGGATGGTCCCCTGGGACCTGCAGACACAGGAGGGATTCACTCCAGGCTGCCCACCGCCATCTGCCACCACCCCCTGCAGAGCTGGAGGGTTCACATCCCACCTGGTGGGTTCAACTCACCCCATGCAGACGTGGGGGTGATGTGGGGTTGGGGTTTGCATGCACAAGGGTGACAGCAAGGGACAAAGGCCACCAGCTGTCCTCCAGGGACCCCGGCTGAGTGCCCTGGGTGGAAAGCACGGCGGTGCCCTGCCGTCTGGGCTCCCTTCCAGGCTCATCATGGGACTCCCAGCAAATCCCCTGGGGCAATCTGATCTCCTGGACGCCAGGCACCTATCCCTCCCTCTGGCACGTCGGGCTTTCCATGGTTTAAGGTGCCAAAGTTCATTGACAGTGGTGGCAGCTCAGGCACACCCACAGCCCGTGGCACCCTCCATGGGACAAGGCAGGTCACCCTGCCAGGAGGAAAGAAAACAAGGTTCAACAGGGATAAAGTCACTTTGCACCCAGGTATAAAACCTTGTGGGGGGAAGATCACCCCGTGATACGTCCGACATAAACCACGGAAGTTGTAGGGCCGCTGGTAGACATTAGCTGGTTTTATTTCACAGAGCAGTCAGAATTGATGATGAAACTCTGTCTGAGGCCTCACAGAGACAAATGACAAGTTTCCCAGTACTCCTTGAATGGCTATCAAATGTGTCATAGTTAGAAGCCAGCCCGGAGGGACTTTTCCTCCAGTAGGTCCCATTCCAGGAAATCCGTCTGCCCTTCGCATTCCCTAGATTTGCAGTGATCCAGGAGGCATCTTTGTTAAAAAACTGGTGAAGTTTCTACAGACTCTTGAGCAATTCAGGAGGTGAAAATCCATGCGGTAGAAGCCTCCTGTCTGTTCTGGGAAGGGATGGTCAGCTCGCTGGGAAACACAACTGGCTGTGGAGGGATGCAGTGCCACGTGTGCCTCTGCAGCTCTGCGACGGGCTCAGAGTGAAACCTCCACCACCACGTCCTTGTGCTGCTGCTTTCACCACCTCCCCTGGCCCAGGGGGGACTGCAGTGTCCCCAGAGCGAGGTGCAGAGCTCTGTACGTGCTCCCTGCACCACCCACACACCTCTGGATGGGGCCAGCAGCTTGCACAACCCACAGGGTCAGGGACAGGGAGCACAGCTCTGGCTCACGGGCCCCACAGCATGTGCCCAGGCAAGCAAATTCATCCCCACTATGGGGTGGCCACATGAAAAATAAAGATTAGGAGAAGTGTTGGTGGTGGTGGAAGGTCATCTGGTAGCCCAGGTGGTTGGCATGGGAAAAAAACGTGCCCAAAATCCCTTGTAGCATCTCCAGTACAGACTGCTGTGGTCCTTCTGCAAGCTGACTCCCAGATTTCCCCATTGTCTTCTCATCCTTGGCTGGGCTGGGGCAGACCCAAGGCTGAGCCAGGGGAAGGCTTGGTCAGCCCTGCACTACCCCGGCTGCAAACACCTGAAATGGATTAAATCCAACCTGTCGTGGGATAAATCCCGTGGCAATATCTGAGCCACCACACCAGCACCTTGGACTAGGAACACCACGAGAAGAGCCTTTCCAATCTGAGGAGACAGTCGAACTACAGTGAAATCACAGAAAGACCAAGTTAAAATAAAATAATCCAGTGCCCCCCACTCGCCTCCCTCCCTGTGAACTCCACTGAACTTTGAAAAACTAAAACAAAACAGGGCCGAGTTCAGCCTCAGTTCAAGTTGTAGATAAAGTTCAACCTACTTCTAATTTTGTCCTGACAATTCCCACCAGAAAATAGGCTCCAGCACTGTGTCCTGGAGGTAAGCCAGCCCTGACCCTCACCAGCCCCCCTGGATGTCCCCAAAATCTCCTGCCCACCTGCAGGTGGGACAAAAGCATGAGGCCAAGTGTGCCCGTCCCCCTGGGGGTGGCCAGAGTGCATCACCATGCCATGGGCTGGCTATCCCCACCCGTGTCTGGCAGGGCCACCCCGGGCTGGGACAGCTCTCCAAGGCACATTTTTTACCCCACTGCTTCCCTTGGGAGTGTCACTCAAATCCAGCACCACGGGGAGCAATTAGAAGTGGATAAGAGGGAAGGGGAGGAACTGGGAGACAGGGGCTGTGCATGGAGGGGTGGGGAGCACGAGGGGAGATGAGGCTCCCTGCAGCCTCCTCCTGGCATTTACAGGGGAACGTGGGTGGGGGTGATTCCCAGGGGGATTTTGGGATGAAAATCCAGTGCACACCAGGGAAAATGGAGGTTATGGATTCCCCAGACTGGAAGTGCTCCAGACCAGGCTGGACAGGGCTTGGAGCACCCTGGGACGGTGGAAACCATACCTGCCCATAGCAGGGGGTGGAACAGGATGGTCTTGAAGGTCCCTTCCAACACAAACCATTCTGCAGTTCTGTGATTCTATGGTGCTTGCAGAAAGTGCTAACAAAGGGAGAAAACCCTTGCACAAGGTTCAGGGGACACAAATGTGAACAGCAGGGACCCAGGATGGTCACCAGCTCCCAAAAAGTTGAGTGCAGGTGGTGGCTGGCAGAAGGACAACTCATCTTCCCCAGGAAGGAGACATCCTCAGCTGTGAAAAGGGAGCTGGGGCGGCCAAAAGGGACAGCACAGAGCTGGAAACCTGCCTGCAAACACAGAGGGAGCAAAGGGAAATATAACTTACAGGACAGAGAGCAAATGGAGAAAAAATGTGTAGATTCAGCTGAAAAACAGAACTCAGGCAGCAGCACTGGGTTATTTGGGTTTAGTTCCCTTGGGAGAGCAGTGAGCCCCTGCAGCACCCTTCAGGTGCTCAAAAAACCCCAATGTAAATGCAATTTTATATAAAGAATATATACAGCAGGATGGTTGTAAAAACTAATTGCAGTCACCACATGCAAAACAATCCCTGCCCCAAACACTTCACGGCTCCCTCAGAAACAAGACTGCAGTTATCTCTAAGAAATCAGCACAAACCCATGGTTTCTAACAAATACCCTGCATTTTTTGTGCTTGAAAAGAAGAGCAGAGCAGCCCTGCTAGCTGGGGGTTGGTTTCTTACACAAGTTGTAAAATCCAGCCCTGGGGAGAGAAGTTACCTTTGCTGTAAAACAATCTGCCGACTGGATTTCACAATCTCTGTCGTCTTTCTCTCCCCACAGCAATATTTTTACGGTGTTTGCCCTCAAACCAGTTTTTCATCAGCCGACATGTGTAATTACCACCAGACAGGTTTTGGGTAACCCATCCCCTGGTGCAGCTTCTCCTCCCACCCTAACCTACCCAATCTTCCAGCCTTGCTTTGAAAACTGACCTCTTCTGGACCTCAAAATTTAAAATTCTAAACAAAAAAAAAAAGTCTATTTAAAATTGCTCTCTGAACTTGAACTAATTCCTGGAAATTCTAATTCCTGGAAATGCACAAGGCCAGGGTGGCTGGGGTTTGGGATAGTGGAAGGTGACCCTGCCCATGGCAGGGGGTGGAATGAGATGATCTTTAAGGTTTCTTCCAACCCAAACCATTCTGAGATTCCCCAATTCTATGGTCAAAGCAGACAGTAGTAAATGCTGACCAGGATTTACTTTAGGGTTTCATCCCAGGAAGAAAAAAAAAACCCAAAATGCCAGTGCCAGACAATTTGGCAGTGGTTGATGGATGGGACGTGGGGAAGCCCCAGCTCAGCTGACACCTGCCCTGGTGCTCCCATGACCCATCTGTGCACGGCACCCTGGCCCTGCACGTCTGATGCCAGAGCAGAGGATTCTGTGCCAAGCAAGCTCAGGCTCCTGCAGAGCTCACTGCTGTTAGTTTTACAGGTAAAAGAACTCAGCCTGCTGCCCACCTCCACCCACAGGACAAGCCAGAAGGGACTCCTCCCTGGAGACTGCGTGAAGCAAGAGCAGGTAGGATTTGTCCCTCGGATTGGGAAACCCAGCTGCTCCATCTGTACTTTAAAGCACCCTCCAAATAAAAGCCAGGCTTGGTGCTGCCTGTAGAAGTGGAAATGGTCTTCATAACCACCCACTTGGACTTCGCACAGGTCCTAGGTGCCATGGAATGGCATGGGCCACTGTCCTGGCCTGACCAGGCAGGAGGATGGAATGAGATGAGCTTTAAGGTCCCTTCCAACACAAACCATTCAGTGATTCTGTGACTCCATGACCCCTCCTGCCCATGCAGACCCTCACTGCAGCCCAGCTCCTCAGGCAGCTGTTCCCACACTTCCACCAGCTGCAGGGATCTGCTCCAAGACCTGGTTTCTGCTGCAGCTCCACCACCAGTGACTGCTGTAGGGTCACCAGCAGCACCAGCAGGGTCTGTGCAGTCCTACCCCATCTTCCCAGGACCATTTAGGTTGGGAAAGCCTTCCAAGACCAATGAGTCCAACCTATGACCAATCCCCCCCTTGTCACCCAGCCAAGAGTGGCATGTCCACTCATTCCTTGGACAGTTCCATGGACAGGGACTCCACCTTCTCCCTGGGCACCCCCTTCCAATGCCTGACCCCCATTTCCATGGAGAAATTCTTCCTGATGTCCAATGTGATGTTTTGCTGCAAGGCCACACGTGTCAGGCACTTGGACACCATGAATGGTGGGGGGGACAGAAATTCTGATGCATTTACCCTGGCAGGGCTGGGAGGAGAGGAGCAGAGGCTGAGGCAAGCCCAGGACCGTGGCAAAGGTGATTTCTCCCATCAAACCATTGCCATCTCCTGGCATCGCTCCCCCAAAGTGGAGACTTCTGACGGGGAAGCTCTGTGGGAAGTTATTGAAAAGGTCTGGGCTAATAAAATCCAATTTGTTTAAGTGTTATTGCTACAGCAACACAAAATACATTGAAACAAAGCACTTTGGTGAAAAACTGGGATGATTTAGGACAGAATGCAATTCTGAATTCTTGGCATTTTTCTTGAGAGGGACTTCATGTTTTTTTCCCATTGGCTCTGGGCAGACAAAGCCAAACATCCATTTCTGGGATCATCCATCCTTGAGACCCCACACTCACCTGTACCAGCAAGGATAACCACAGTGTGCCCTCCAAGGCAGTGCCTGCATTCCTGGAAATGCTTACATCAGTAATTTGCAGCCCAAGGATGCAACATTTCTTGCAGAAATCTCTCTCTAGGTGTCCAGAGAAATCCTGGGGAGCAGGACGGGCATCAAGCTAGGCTCAGCAGTCACATTTATATAGCCACACAAGTCTCCAGCTTTCTAATTGGGGATCATAGTGTAGGATACCAAAGGAACAGGCCACAGTCTTGTAATGTGCACTATTGTTTTTAATTTCACCATTTTTTTGCATCCCAAGCAACAATCACTTAATCTACAGTTCAACTGGCAATCAGAGCACCAGTGCAGTTACATTAAGGTTACTTATCTCTGTTGCCCATTTTGCCACCAGCAGGAGCATTTAAAAACTCCCCTTAAAACTCAGCAGAGAAATGGAGCTGCTGCAAGCGGAGAACATCCTGTGTCCTGGCTATTTGCAGGTTTGCCACGTTTAGGGAAGCCAAGCAATCTTACTCTGATCCATGGAGTCTCTATTTGCTGCTGTCTGGGTTTTTGGCAGACATGAGGAATTCACAAAAATTCTCCTGCATCTTGAAAGCTCCGGCTCTGTAGTGGTGCCCATCCATCTGCTCCTAATCTTGTGTTACTGCAGGTTATTTTCTCATTTAATGCATCTTGGTGGTCCCAGGGGCCCCAGGGATCCTCTCTGCTCTTGGCTTGTCTGCTCCCAGCCCAACTCCCATGCTGATAAACTCTTCCCAGAGCTGGTCCAGATGCTTAAACCCCTGATTATGAACAGGCCAAACTCCAGCAGGGTCTGGCTGTAGGTGGGGGCTCATGATGGGGATGTTTAGGGGTGAAAAGGGTGGCACAAGGTCAGATATGATATTTCATAGAATCACAGAAGGGTTTGGGCTGGAAGGGACCCCAAGCACCCCCTTGTTCCACCCTTTGCATGGGCAGGGATGGAACAAGGTTGCTCCAATCCCTGCCCAGCCTGGCCTTGGGCACTGCCAGGGATCCAGGGGCAGCCACAGCTGCTCTGAGCACCCTGGGCCCCACCACCCTCACAGACAAGAATTTCTTCCCAGTGTCTGCTCTAAATTCTAAATGTTCTTGAATCCAGCTTTTTGAGGCTCAGTTTCAGGCCCATCATTGCTTAAAAGAGCAGGACAAAGTGAGGTGTGCAGGGAATGGACATGACTCTGGAATCAAGACACCTCCACTGGTGATGGGCAAGGTAGGGAGTTTCCCACAAAGCCCTGCTCTCTGGAGCAAACACTGGCTCTGGGAGGAGGTGACCCCGGGGGAGTTTGGACATCTCTGGTGCTCAGCTGTGTCCTGTGAGCCCTGACTTGAGAGGGAGAAGATGCTCTGGCATCAGGGAAATGGAGGGGGAATGTGGGGACTAGAGGTGTGGGGAGCAACATGAATGTCCCTGTGGGATCCTGGTGGTGTTTCCACTCCTTGTTTCATCTCCATCTGGTTTTCCCCTCTCTTTTTATCTTCTTCAGGCCAGGAGGAAGGCACTTCAGTTAGCCAAAAATTAATTTCCTTGGGCTTGAGAAGGGTTTTCCAGAGGAGACCTTGGAGTAATCCTGTTTTTTCTGAGATTGGCTCAGTTGGTCAGAGCACAGTGCTAGTAATGGCAACGTTGTGGCTTCCTCCCTGTGTGGCCACTCACTGTAGAGCTGGACTTGATGGTCCCTGTGGGTCCCTTCCAAGTGGGAATATTCTGTGATTTTGTGACAAACATCTCAAGCATAATTTTCAAAGACTATTTTCAACA
The DNA here is from genome assembly GCF_022539315.1 of Serinus canaria. NCBI lineage: Eukaryota > Metazoa > Chordata > Aves > Passeriformes > Fringillidae > Serinus > Serinus canaria. The sequence goes on along the minus strand of NC_066343.1, from coordinate 74,355,915 downwards.
GGCAGCAGTGGTTGGCGAGCCCTTGTTGCTGTAGCACTGGGTGGAATGTATGTGATTAAATTAGGGGGTCCCCTAAGGAACCCCAGGCCCGGCTGAGGTAGGACACAAAGAAGTGGGAAATTCACCTTGGGCAGGGGAGAGGGCAGCTGTGGAGGCAGATCAGGAGACAGGCTCAATCCATCACCCATGGAGCTCTGAGCCCTCTGCGCCATTCCCACAAGCTTTCACCCTCACCCCTGTGAGGAGTGACAGGGAGAGGCACCAAGCCTCACAGGAGGAGCAGCAGGATGTGACCAGTGCCAGCAGCACTGAGCCATCCCCACAGAGCCCTCCTGAGCTGCGCTCCCACCACGAGGGATATTCTGCTCCCACCACCCACATGTTCCTTTCCTCCCATCCTGAACTAAAGGATGGTCCCTCCCAGAGCAGGAGAAGCGACAGCGCGTACCCACAAAGAGATGGGGAAATGTCAAGCTTTAAACATTTATTACTCAGATGAGGCATTTTATAGCATACAATGGGTCTGGATGTTCTATAAACAAAGACTGAATTGCCACAAAGAGTTATGAGCTCCCTTGTTTTAACAGTCTCTGAAATGCTGAAAACGATGAGTTTGTGATTTCTCTAAGTATGAATATCTAGTCTTTACTCTCCCCAAAACCTTTTCCTTTTTTTTTTTTAATTTTTAAAAATTTTTAAAGCGCTTAGTTTAACAAATATGATTAAATTAAAAATCTTGCTTTTTCAAATGCAAATAAATACATTAAAAAAAAAATTGCTAGCGTTAACTCCGTGTTCTGCAGGACACCGCAGCTCCCTTGGCTATTGACAGTGGACTTAGCAACCCTTAGTATAATTTCTTCTGAAAAAATACTGAAAATATCACCAGGACTGCTTAATAGCTATCACCAAGAAGAGCAAAATTAGTGTAAAGCCATTAAATACCCAGCAGGGAAATTAAAAAAACAAAATAATATTTAAGATTTTGAGAGATTTCCAAGTGAGGGGTGTTATAAAAATAAGCACGAAAATAAATCATAACTTATTCTGACAAGTTTTCTTTCAAAGCCATCAATCATGCCAAGAATAGATACTAATTAATCTCCTTCAGGGAAAGAGGGGAACCAAGCAAATCACTTACTTTTCCTTTTTTTTTCTCCTGTTTTTGTTTCACCTCCATATACATGAGACTTCTCCGAGCAGCAGTGGAATCCCTCACGGGGAAACCGAGCAAGTCACTTTCTGCGTAGCAAAACTCGTCAGTTTGCAAAGATTTTTTTACCAGGAATGAGGTGAATAATAATCTGGGGAGCCTGGCAGGGTGTGAGCAAACCTGCTCTGCATCCCAGGGAGATGGGCACAGAGGTGAGGCTGCAGCCACTCGCCTCCACACTACCCTGAGGTTTGGCCCCACACACATTTGGCCCGAGGAGTTTGCTTTCCCCCTTTGCTGATGTAGTTGTATGGGGACAATGCAGTAAAACCCCACACAAATATTTTTATTGAGCAGCAAAGGTGGAATCTGGCTGATTTAGGGAGATGTAGCTGGTGGCTTTGCACCCAAAAATACACATTGGGGAATTACGCTCTTTGGCGATCGTTTGTAAAGTAATCCATATGGTTAAAGAAAGGAGAAAAAATAAAAGAGAGAGAAGAAAACACTCCAGGATCCCCAGGTGCTTTCACCCCCAAAAATTCCCCAGTGCTGTTCCCCATCCTGCCCATCAAATGTCCTCATGGTACCTCTTTTCCCAACACGTTACCCTGGTGAATGATGTCATGCGTCTGCCGGCTTCCTGATGATGGACTTCAGAAAGATACCACTGGCAGCATGTAATTTTTGGGGAGAAACCCCCATTTTTGGTCAACATTTTGATTTTTGTACACCAACAGAGTGACTGATGCATCGAAGCAGTTAATGGCTGGATGAACGTATGCTAATAGCAGAGATAAATGGCAAGACATTAAAAAACGACAGATTTCACATGAAAGTTCTTCATTACCAGTGCTGGAAGGGAAAGTCACGGGCCAAGCCTGGTCAGTGGGGGATTCGGGATTGCCCCACAATGAGAAAATTGAATAAGCTCTCACAGCAGGTAAGGGGTAGGGAAATGCTTTAGGAGAAATACTGCCCTGTGGCTTATACTTTGACTCTGAATGCCTCCTGATGCACTGATGGGTGAAAGTTCAAGTTTTTAGAAAAAAAATCCCCAATTATCTGTGTTTTTATTTTCTTTTTTCTACTTTCACTACATCCCAAGAAAAAGTTCTGTGGGAAGTGAGAAGCTGCAGGGGCCAGAGTGGCAGTCTGGATCACTGCTGGCAGGATCCCTGGCACCCCAACCCATCAGGTTGCGGTCCCTGCTATAGGGCTCTGCTGTTCTTAAAAAAAAGAAAAAAAAAAAAAAGACCAAACAACAAGACAAAATTGTTTTTCAGGCCTTCTCCCAGAAGACTGACACTCTGCCTGAGTGCACTGTGATGGGTGTTATATCCCCTTCTCCTCCACTCCTTGGGAATTCAGGGAGCAGAAAAAACAAAGAGCGATGGGCACAGCCCTGAGCCTTGTAATACTGGTGGGCTTTGCCGTCCTAATGAAGTTCATCTGCTCATTAATACTATCAAACCACATTGCTACTAATGAAGCTGACCCAACGCAAGGCGCTGTCACTGTGCGAAGCTCCTGGGCTTGAATAAGTGAAGCAAAAGTTAGTTCTTCCAGGCAATTCTAGTGAACTCAGCAATCATTTTGCTGCTTTCTAGGTAGACAGGAAAACTGAAGCTCTTGTTTCCAGCTCCTCTTGCTCCAAGTGCAGGATGAAAACTGGATCAGCAGACAAGCAGACGAAAATTCAGGTAATATTGAACTGCAGCATCACGATGCTCACCCCCCTGCAATGCATTTTCTGCTGAAAATTTCTGCCCTTTAAATTTTGCAGCAAAAGCTTCCTCCCCATCACAGACAGACCAACACATTCATAAGGCACCCAAGAACATACTGCACATCCAAGGAGGTTAGGGTGAAACCTCTCTTCTCTACAAGCCACCAGAAATGCAACTTTTTGCTTGGAAAAAACGGGTTTGAGCTGCTGAGCTCAGGCTCAGCCTGCCTGGTCCAGGGTCCGTGTGCACCATCCTTGTGGCATAAATTCTCTTATCATAAAAGGAATAAATTGAACAGTGAGAAGAAGCCAGGATGAGCTGATGGCATCATGCCTCCCTTGGCTCCTGCAGGCAGGATGGGGCAGCCTGCACCCTTGCTAGGTTTCACTAGAAAAACCACCTGGAGAGATTTCGTAAGTCAAAGTGTTGCTAGATCAGCAAACAGGAGCCCACCGTGTCATCTTCATGATTCAGGCACTGCCCTGGACCAGCCTCTCACCCTCTGGATGGCACCTCCCCACTGTCCCCCACAGGTGTCCTCTCCCTTGGGATGCTCCAGCAAGGAGCCATGAGGGGATCCTGGAGCCCCTGGGGATGCCCGAGCACACCCTGCCTCTCTGAAGATGTCTCCCATCCCTCGATGGCACTGTGCCACTTACACTAAGCGTGGGACAGAGCTGTTCCTGCACACTGCACACACCTAGGAACGCTGGATAGCATAATCAGCTAGTTAGAAACCAGGCTCAAACTTCTATTTTTGGCTTTTTCTATTTTTCCCTCTTCTTTTTTTCCTTTTTTTTTTTTTTTTTGCTATACGCTGCTTGTCTTCTCTTTACCAGCCTCCAAAAAACATCAAACCTTCATTTCTCCCTTGCCCTGTACATTATTAGGCCCAACTATAACAGGCCTGGATTTAAATGTATAATTACAACCATGACAGTAATAACAATAAAGCACTCCTTCAATGGAAAAAAAAATTATTACAAAGGAAAGTTAAATGATTATAGTGGCTGAGGAATAACGGCGACTTGAACAGCAAGAGCCACAGAATCCCCTGTTTTTAGAGCCCCCAGCTCAAAGGACATGTTTCTCAATCCACCGAGCAGGTTACTGGCAAGATGACGGTGGCTATGTAACTTCTGCAGTGGCTTTAGGACTCCTTTAAAACACTCCTTCTGCTTCAGTATCTTCACATAAACCGTTTCCCAGCTCGAGGGAAGGCGCTGCTCTCCCCGTCCCCGAGCTGCTCACAACTGTCCGTCCAACAATACAATAAGATAAGAAGAAATTACCAACGCTCGAGGAAAAGAAAACCCAGTGCAAATAAGAAAGTCGTCCCGCTCTCCAATCTGCCTCTGAAGGGGTGGCGAGTAGGTGGGGGAACACACAGAAAGTCAAAAACAAGAGAAGGAGGGGGGGACCTAACGCAAGCCCCGCTTGACAAAAGCCATCAATTATGAGCGTCTGGTGTAGTGTGTGCCTGGCTTTGTCCTCCCGAGACATCTGCTGCGTGCTGTCTCCTGCCAGTTGGCCAGGGCAAGGCAGGAGGACGGCGTGAAAACAATACTAGCCCCCACTTAGATTATTTTTTTTTTTCCCTCCTTTTCCAAATTCTCTGTCTTCTTTCGAAAGCCAAACAATAACCCGGCGGGATGCGCTGCTGCTGCTTGAGCAATGAGTTCAGAAAAAGAAACCCCTAAAACAAAACCACGGCAGGGAGGAGGGGTGGCACTTGGCGACGCGGCTGAAAAAGAAACATGCTGCTCCCTCCCCACCCCACAAACGTATTCTCGAGCATGCTGGGGTTTGGTCTGCTGGGGGATTTAAATCAGAAAAGCTCTTGCCGGGTCCCGTCAAGGCGCATGTCTTCTTCTCGTCCCTTACCACCCCACCTTGCCCTGCCACTCAAGCCGTCAGTTTTTGGATGGTCTTGTTGTAGTACTGAGTGATGGTGGGTGTCAGGGGGTTCCAGTTGTTGGCATGCAGCTCGATGACCTCCAGCAGCAGGGACCGTGTCAGCATGGACTCAGAGGGACACAGCATCTTGTCGCGTGCTATCGCCAGCAGCTCTGTCATCATCTCAGGCAGCTGCTCCTCCAGCAGCCGGCCGGTGCTCTGCAGCTGTCAGGAGAAGAAGGGTTCAACCATGGATTACTGATCCTTGTGGGTCCCTTCTAGCTTGAGACAGGCTAGGATTCTATCACTCCATGATGTTAAAACACCCCTCTGGCTTTTTACGGACACCTCTCCCATCCCTTCGATTCTGCCCTGCCTGGTGCAGGCAAGGTTAAAGGCATCTTGGCTTCTGAAAACCAAAACCACCCAGCAGCAGGTTCCAAGAGCTGAACACGAAGGGTGAGGTTTTCAAAAGCATCCACACCAGGCTGCTGGAGGAGTGAATGGTTCAGCTCCCACTGACTTCAAAGGCAGCAACGACAGATTGCTTTTGAAAAAAAGAAAAAAAATCCCACCTAAAAATCATGCTATTGTCAAAACAAAGTGCAGGCTGTGATGTGGTATTCCTGCCTTCTACCTGGCCCTTCATTTACTCGCTGATTCAGAGCTCCCAGTGACTCCCAGTCATTAGCTGGAATAAGCAGAACGCGCCTGTGTGCATAACAAATCCTGCCCTGCCGAGATCTGCATTTATACCTGTCATGCTGCTTTGCTGGAGACAGCCAAGGGCTCTTTCTAAAACAATTACTCCTTGGAGAGCCTCTATTGAGTAGCACAAGCCCTAGGTGGTTCCACAGAGAAGGTCCAAGTTTGGGGTGGACAGTGATGAGTCCGTGGGAGGCTCCCTAAAGCAGAGCTCCCCAAAGGCCTCACCTTAAAAATCAAATCCGCCTCCTCATCTGCTTTGCTGAATTTTAACTATTCAGGCTGCAACTTCAACTGCTCTCTGCAAGAAAAGAATCTGTCCCCATGGGCCTATCACTTCCCAGAAAAAAGTAACCAATAGGAACTCTGCTAGAATTCACAGAATTATAGAATCAGTTAGGTTGGAAGAGACCTCCAAGGTCAATGAGTCCAACTTGTGACTGATCACCACCTTGTCAGCCAGACCAGAGCACTGAGTGCCATGTCTACTCATTTCCTTCTCTGAAAAACTGCTGAGCACAGCGAGTCATGGGGCAGCTTTTGCTCCAATGCAGCCGTTTCTGTGCTTAAAAACTGAATGGAGGGTGAGATTTGAAGGAACCAGGATGATATAATATTGTGATGGGACCCCAGGTACCAAACTTCCTGCATCCATTTACATGTATCAGGAGCCAGTGACAGAGTCTCAAGGGGTCTTGTCTCACAATGGTCTTCTACCTGAACTGTTCTTGTGAGACCCCACCTGGGATCTTGAATCCACCTCGGAATTCCTCTGAAATGGAAGGGCATTGACCTGCTGGAGTGAGGCCAAAGGAGCTGCTCCAAGGTTTGGAGTTCCTCTGCTCTGGAGCCAGCCTGGCCCAGCTGGGGCTGTTCCCCTGCACAAGAGAAGGCTCCAGGGACACCTCAGAGCCCCTGCCAGGGCCTCCAGGGGCTCCAGGAGAGCTGCACAGGCACTGGGCACAAGGCATGGAGGGACAGCAGCCAGGGAATGGCTTCCCAGGGCCAGAGGGCAGGGACAGATGGGATCTTGGGAATGAGGAATTGCTGTCTGGGAGGGTGGGCAGGCCCTGGCCCAGGGTGCCCAGAGCAGCTGTGGCTGTCCCTGGATCCCTGGGAGTGTCCAAGGCCAGGCTGGGCAGGGCTTGGAGCCACCTAATGGAAAGTGTTCATGATCATTGCAGACAGGTTGGACTAAATGACCTCCAAAGGTTCCTTCCAATCCAATCCATTTGATCATTCCAAAAAGCACAGAGGCCACACAGCTGTTGGGTCTGGAAACATCCAACAGCTGCTTGACACATGTGTGGGCAAGGATGGAAGGGGTAAAGCAATGAGATCAGGGCAGATGCAGAGGTGCTTCCCTACCTCCATGGAGCAGCAAAGCACAGCATCTTCCTTCACATCCTGAGATTGCAACAACTGCAAAAGACAGAAGAGACAAACAGTGAGAAATGCATGATCTTCCTCCTCCTCCTCCACCCTTACAACTTTCCCTCTATGTCTTTGTCTAGCTTGGCATTCGACACTTCTGGGAGGAGAGAACACAAAATCAGAAGGAGGGAAGAAAACAGATTGTCCACACAAAAATTTGAAGTAAGCAGTGACAAAACACAGGGTAAAATCTAGATTAACAACTTTTGTAATCAATTTTGTTTAGGTTACATTGCTTTTTTTATCCCACAGCAGGCAGTGAGAAAACACTCGTTTCACACACGGGGAAGAAATGCAGCCAGTCAGAAAATCAGTCAACAACACTGGAGTAGCACAGACCTAGGAGTGGCTGTTTGAAGAGGAAGGGCTCTCACCCACCCCTGAACCTCTCCAACCTCGTGGGGACACTTCTGACAGCCACAAAAGTGCCTGAGCTCCATCCAATTCACTGTAATTAATATGGCTCCTTCTGGGCTGGTTACACAGTGCTGCAAGGGCAGGGGGGCCAAGGGAACTGTGGAGTCTCAGGTGCACCAACTCCAACCCTGCTCTGCTCTCCATGAACTCTGTGTTACAAGCACAAGCTTGTAAGCAGGAGCAGCTTTCAGGAAAGACCCAAAATGTTGTTGGGCATGGCACAGCACGGTGCAGGAAAATGCTCATCTCTTTTGGTTCAGGCTCAGGGTGTGCAACAAGGTTCAACAGCTCCACCTGACAATGGCAAAGTGTAGGAGCTTAGAATGTCTCACCCCACAAACACTGAAACTGTGAGCAAGGACCCTCAAAACGGGACCTAAAATATGGATTTTAATTTGTTCTCATCTTTATGACAATTACAGGTACCAGGAACACTCAAAGCTATAGCCACTTCCATCCCATCACTTTGGAATGAACAAACCCTGATGGCCCTGAGCTAATCCCTGTGTGCAGTAACCACTGAGCAAAAGAAGAAAAGATGGGAAAACTGGCTTCACTATCATCTGACATTCATTAGAGACAAGCAGACTTTTTAAAAGTAGTTGAACTGATTAAAACTGCCCATATAAAAATCGCTCAGTGTAACTAAATGTTACTCCAAAGTAATATCCATTAGTTAAAATCAGAATTGGGACTCTAGGCCTTACCATCTCTCCATCCCATTCTTATTTTTCCATGTTTCCTTTCCTCTACAAATAAATGTCTGTTTACCAGCTCCATGTTGGCTGGAAAACAGATAGAGGAAAGAAGAGGTAACACAAGGAACTACCATTGCTCTCAGAGCTTTGTCTTCTGTTTTCAGCAGAAAGCAGATTGTTTGCTTGGAGGATGGTGTTCACAGCATCTCACTGAGCACTCTGTCCCTCTCCTTTGCCAAAGCTTCAGTCAGGGTTTTTCAAATCATCCAACAGGTTTTTTTTTCTACCCCACCCCCCCCACCCCCCAGTTTATCTTTCTGCTAAGTTGTTTGGAAAATGTTAGTTAAGCCCAGCCATGTGCTCTGAGATAAGTTCTCACAAACAGTTCAGATTCCTCACAAGAAAACATGAGATTATTTTAAACCCAACACCAACAATGAAAAAAAAATATCAGTTAGGGAAAAATATAAACAGGCAGTAGTCCAGATATTCCCTCCCGGGGTATTTAGCTCATGAGCATGGCATGAAGCAAGGCTGCAAATAAAGTAACAGACAATACCTTTTAACAACACCTTTCTTATTTTTGGTATTTTTTAGTAAAAAACATAACACAAAAACTAAAGCTTGAAAGTAGAGTTAAGATTGACTCTAGCCTTTTATCTGCCATGGTCTCCTCAGTGATCCTGCTCCCTGCCCAGGATATGTGGTCATAGAAAGGCTGCAACTTCACTAGCTCCAGCTCCCACACACAGGGTTGGGACATGCTTCTCTACCTCAAAAGGTGTTTGTGAAGATGAACATGTCCCTGTCAAGTGCTCAGACACTTGGCTAATGAGGAACAGTCTGATCTATCTATGATGAAACAGAGAACACATCCTACCCCCTGCCCTGGGCAGGCACACTCCAACTTCATGCTGCCCTCATGGACACCTGATCTTCATCTGATGTGACTTGGCTGAACAAGGAGAATGTGTGTGCTCTAGTGTGTCCATCAGGGTGCCATGTGCTCCACCTTCTCCATGGAGGCACCATGTGCTCCACCTTCTCCATGGAGGCACCATGTGCTCCACTTTGTACACCCAGGTACCATGCACTGCACCTCATCCACCCAGGATCCACCAGCTCCATTGCTCCCGAGGCACCCTGTGCTCCACCAGCCCTCCAAGGCACCATGTGCCCCACCCTGTCCACCCAAGGACCACATGCTTCACTGCTTCAGCAAGCTACCAAGGGATACCAGTCTGAGGCACTACAGGTGAGCCCCTGACAGAGACATGTAGGCTGGGGAGGCCCACAGCCTGCCCACCAAGCCCAGGCACATCCCTGTACATGAGGGACAGCCCAGCACTGAGATCTGCTGCTGCTCTGGAGAACCAGAGTCCAAATCCATGGCCAGCCACTTGCATCAGTGCAATGGACTGAAGCCTGCAGGATCAGAACAATGACACTGTTTCTCTGTGTGTTGCTGGCCACATTTGTAGCATGCTGGGGTGTAGGCACTATCTGCTTCTGACCCCTGCATGACAGAGCAGGAGGAGATCAGGGAGCCTGGCATGGGCACTGAACCTTGCTGACTGCAAGGACTGTGCTGCCTGGGGTCCCACCATGGATGTCCTCACCCATCAATGACAACTTGCTTCTATTTCTCAAATGGTATTTCATCCCCACTGACGGCTGCCCCATGTGAGCACCAGGCAATCAAAGCATTGGGGAGGTTCCTTCAGCCAGAGCACAGTGTTTCCTAAAGCTCTGTGACAGCTGAGTCACACCTGACCAGGGCTGCAGGAAAAAAAAAAAAAAAAAGAAAAAAAAAAAAGAAAAAGAAAATGAAAATGTTTTGAGAGCTCCACAGAAATCACAGCCCTACAGTCCCAGCACTTGTGTGACCACCCAGCCAAATGCATTCACTGTTTGCAATCTAATTCATTTTTACTTAAAATATTTTAAGGTAAACACTCTATACCCATTAAATTAACACTCCCACATTGGAATTATTATTTATTTAACTATTTATAGCTGCTCCTCCCTGCTGCGTGCCTCTACCCAAATCCCACTGTGGGCACCATCTTATCCCTCTCCACCAGGTTCCCACAGTGCTCAAACCAGCTGGTGGACGTGGACGAGGGATCTGAAAGAGGAGCATGAGGCAGACAAGAGGGCAGGTGAGCTGGGACTCACAAGCTCCTCAGTTTAACCTGTAATCATCCCCTGCAGGCTGGGGCTGTCTGCGAGAAAAACTTCCCTTTGCTCTCCAGCCGGTTTCCCCTGTATCGGGCGAAGCCGGGCAATGAAAGCAGCAGTTCCTGCTGGAGAGCAGACAAAGAGTCTGCCTGATTTCCTAAGAGAGGAGGCTGCATGCCAGAATCTGCCCGGCCAGTCATATAATACCCAGCCTCAGTTGCGAAAGGCTTCTCACTTTTGTTTCTGGTGTTGGACTCGCTGCCTTGCAGACTGGTGTGAGGTATCAGGCGCCTTCTCATTCAAATTTCTATGTCACTCGGAGAGATGAGCACTGGGCAAGATCCTCTGCAGAGCCAGTGTGCCCAGGTGAGCTCTGGGTGCTAGACATTTGCATAAGGAACTCAAACTAAGTTTTAGGGTCTGCTCCTGGAAGTGCTGTGTGTTGTGGTGAGTTGCAGTGCCATGCAAGGTGGCCCTTGAGCTCAACTGGTATCCATGGTGTGCTAATGGGACCCATCTCCCCCGGCCTCCATGGCCCCAGAGCCTTCTCTCCACACTCTGCAGAGGTAAGCATCATAAGCTACACGAGCTGGACACGCAGCCATGGCTGAAGGACCAAAGGAGCCCTAAAACTGCAGCTATGCCTCATCACAGACAAAGCCAGCTTGGTCCTCCTGAACAGCAAGAGATGCATGTGTATTGGGTGCAGGCCACCAGGAGCAAACCAAAAAGCAAACACAATGGGACTCACCCCAAATATTTGGGTTTATTATCTGCTTTCTGAGATCACCTGGCCTGCTGAGAAGCTGAGGTGCTTACTTGGTATTCTCAGGGGTGCCCAAACCACAAGGAGGACAGGAGAACCCGTCCCACCACCCCTTATCACTAAACCACGCAGGTTTAATTGTGTTCTTCAGCAACTCTCCTCAGGAGACAGGGTGGGAGCAGCCCAACGCACGCATTACCTTTTCCAGATGCAATGATACTTCTCCTGCAAGGCTCAGTGCTAATTACTGTGTACGATATCGCTTGCAAAATGACACATAAGCAATGCTGGCCACTAACTACCCCTTAGCATGCAGCATTTCATGATGCTTTGGTGATGACTCCAGCGTGAAAGCACAAGAAACCTGGAAAATATCCACCCAGAGCCACGTAGAAGCTGGGATTAGACCCAGGGAAAGCCGGGCTGACCGCAGCCCACGCGCTGCTGGCCCCAGCTCCCCGACAGGCATCTCGGGTTCCTGGGTCCAGTGGCAACAGGCACGGACACCCAGGCAGCCTCGGGGCTGAGGCTGCCCACAGGTATGCTTTTCATCCGCACCTGGGTCACGAGGAGGTGCCTCCCAATATTCCCCCCTCCCAGGGACTGTGGAGCATGACCTCAGGGAAACCAGCGTGCTGCAGACGCATGGCCCAGGTGGAGCAAGGCCACGGGGAAAAAGGGAGACACATTTCCTTTAGGAAGATCAGTCATTTGTGCCACTTGGAGCTTAAGCAGAGGGGACATACTGTACTGGAAGTGTGGGAGAGATGGTGCTTCCCAGTCCTCCTTTTAACCAGAAAGTGCCTTGGGAAGGGCCATGATGGACTTGGTCCCTTGACAGATGGATCTTTCCAGCTTTGTGATTGGGATCATCATGGACACCCCCTTATGAAGGGAGCTCATAAGAAATATAAGGATTAAGTTTTTAGTAGGCACTGTAGTAACAGGATAAGGGCTGACCGTTTTCATCTAAAAAAGGGGAGATTCAGGCTGAATAGATGGAAGGACTTATTTACAATGAGGGTGGTGGGACCTGGCACAGGTTTCCCAGAGAAGCGGTGGCTGCCCCTGGATCCCTGGAAGTGTCCCAGGACAGGCTGGACTTGGAGCTTGGAGCCCACTATCTCAGGGTTTGGAGCAACCTGGGCTAGTGGTTGCTAGCCCATGGCAGTGGGCAGAATGAGATGACCTTTAAATGTTCCTTCCACGCCAAAGCATTCTGTGGTTCTGTCACCATCCCCTATAACTGACAGTTCAGTTTAGGTGCTAACACAGACACAGCTCTACAGGCAGTCTTAGTGCTCTAACAGACCACAGCTGGGGAACTCCTGCTCCCAAAACCTCCTAGAATCCCTACAGTCTGCTAGATGTGTCCTCTGGGAGCCCAGGCCAATTCTGCTTCATGGTCTCTCTGCAGACAGACATCAATAGCCATTTTCTGCCTTTCCAGCAACCCCTTATTGACCTCCTGTCACAAGTCTTTAAGGAAGATGCCTGAGATAAGATCCATGGGACTGCATGGCTCTGCATGGGGAGAGTCACACACTTCTCTGAGACACAGGCAATGGTACAGCTCCACTTCTCTTGTCACAGGACACAGGATGGTGAAAACAGCCAGGACTTGGGAAAATGCAAAGTACAAACAAGGTTGTAGGGATGAGTGATTGCAAAATGCTCCATCACCGGGCCAGTTTCAGGATTTCTACAATTTGCTACCATGAGATGTATCAGTTCCTTGACCCAGGACATCAGAAGGTCAGCTGAGTTCATCCTGTGCCTACCAACAAGCTGTGCCAGCACCACCCTCTCTAAAGGGGTACCAAGTCCCCCTCTGGAAGTAAGGGAAGTCAGATGAGACTGACTTTCTCTGGGAAGAAACAAGTGAGCACACAGAAACAGACTTCTAGAAGCTCACAGGCATAGATGAAATCTCTTCTGCTTACCCATTTGATGCTGAGGTTGCCCAAAAACAAAGTTTTGGGGGAAACCTTTCCCTTATGGAGCTGCCTGTGCTGATCTCTGCACAAGGCACAGGCTCTGCCATGCTCCAAAATGTGATTTGTTGGAATTTAAAAACACAGCTGAGCTGAGAGAGGCAGTCTGTGTCCAGCTGCTTCCACTAGTAATGGTGCTTCTCTCCCCATTTCCTCCTGCTCATGCCTCTCTGGGGATCTGGGAAGTCTTCAAGGCTACAGAAGATGCACAAGGTGCCACCAGATCTTGTGTCTCATATAGAAAACCCTCCTCCCAGTTGCCTGATGGGATATTGTGGTCTCAGCCTGGGTGAGAATGTCTGACAGCAGCTTCTGCTGCTTCATTAGGAAAAGTTCAACAGCCCAGGCCACTGCTGATCCCACAAGCAGCTGCCCAGATGAAGTGGCACAAGGGGCAAGGAGCTCTGTGCTGAACTGTTTGTCCCAGCATGGCTGCATCAGAGCCATGTGCATAGCAGACACTTTCTCTAACACACTTTGGACATCCTAAATGAGTTTTGGTGGCACCAACTCCTTTTACATTGATGTGCTCCCCTCAGCTCAGAAGGAGATTTCTTTTCTCCTATTACACAACCAGGACTCCCTGGGAGGATGGTAAGAAGAGATTAGTTTGTTTATTGAATCGAGTAAACCAAAATGTTGGTTATCCTCCTTGTCAGGCTCCTGAGGAACAGCAAATTGAATTAAGGCCAGGGGAACAAAATCCTGTACCCAGTCGTGGGAAACTCCTCCTACTCCTTTCCACTGTAGGCAAGAGAAACCATGAAACATGACACTCTCTCTCCCCGGATCTGGAACAGGCAGAAGAAATTCCTGGGAAGATGGAAACCATTAAGAGACAATTACTGGAGACAATGATGAAGAAAATTTGGTCACTCATCAACCCAGACGCTGCAATCCAACAGTAGCCTGGTGGTTACACATCCCCTGGCTGGAGGTGGACCTCCAGGATCCGAAGGTGAGCAGGGCAGACGGACCAGAGCCACCCGGTCTGGGTGCACAGGGAGTTCAAGCCACCCAGACGACTGGCTTCATCCTGCCCGTCCGAAGACATAATAACCCTGGGAGAGGAGGATGTGATCTCATCCCAAGGGTCCCGGGGAAACACAAAACATGGAAAGAAACAGTGGCGAGACCATGGTGCTTGATTGCAGCGGGCTCCACCCTGGCTGGCCGGAGGCTCTGCGCTTTCCTGGCTCTGCAGAGGCAGCGAGCGCGCAGCGGCAGACGCAAATAGTTGTGTTTACATCCCATTGAAAGGGTTTTTGGGAACTAACAATGCCTGGTACGGAGGGCGAGGGAGAAAAACAAAGCCACGCGAGGAGGAGGGACCATCCTGTGAGATGGTATCTGACTTCACTTCTTTATCTGCACAAATTGCTTCCTCTGACTTCTCCACGGGTCCCAGAGAAACAGGGGTGGCATTTTCCCTCCTCTACTTAAGATACAGCACCACGGTTTTGGTGCTGGGGCTAAATAAGTCCTGTGGCTTTCCAAGAATATGTTCCTGCACATACAATACTCAACAGGGCAAATGGGCTTATAGGCACTGGGCAGCCCTCCCTGGTTTGGCCTGTCCTCATCTGCTCCCAAATAACACCTGACCTCCTCCACCTTAACTATGCCCTTTGATCAAAATGACCAGGATTAAAGGAAATCTGTTGTTTCCCAAACAACCTGCATTCATAGGAGTGTTTTTGTCAGCACAGCCATGGGGGTCTGGAGGCGTGGGAGCTTTCTGCATGGTTAATTATTTTTAAATGTATGGCAGGCACAGAGGTTACAGGGACATCCACCCCTGCCCTGTGTGGTCCTACAGACAGACATCCACCCTTCCTCTTTGCAGATTCTGCTCCTGCACTCTGCCTCCTGTCATGGCTCTGGAAGTCCACAGCCCCTTTACATCAAAATGCCCCACTTGCTCCAAATCCCAGACCTTCCTCCCAGACCTTCAACCCACATTTTCTGGACTCCCAAAACAACTCCCCACTTGTTGTCCTCATTTCTCCTTCCTCCTGGTGTCCCTGAGCCCCAGTCCCCTTTTTCACTCCTTCTCTGAAATCCCTCCCATGACCACATTCCTCATTCCTCCTCCATCCTTTCCCCACACAAAACACTTCCCAGTTTGTCCCAGTCTCACTGGACTGGAGACCAAATCTTTGATTTTTTGGGGCAACCAGAAGGAGACTTCTGTGAGGATATAAGTCCCCTTCTTCATAAAAGACATATTTTTTCTGTTCAGATCTGGCCTCATGGAGCTTCCTGAGTGGAAGTGTGGTGTGGGGTCAAGATCTAAGCCCCTAGGTGCCTTTGCTCATTTGATAAAGCAAAAATTCTGTTTCACTCTCTGACTTGGAGAGTAATATTAAAAACCCCAGCATCTCATTATACTGTCAAAGACCCTTTTTTCAACTCAAAAGGCTGATGCTTTTTAAAAAGTGAAAGTGATTAACAAAACACAACCCACGTTAAAAGATACAATTTTCTTTTCCAAAGAGCACCACCCTCCTCGCTCATCCGACTGCAGCCGGGAAGGTTTTCCTCTTTCTTCCTCTGAAGGAGACAGTGAAAAGGCAGTGCCCTCTTGAAGTTCAGACGTTAATTACTGTGTTAGAATATTTTGCTAAATTACGCAGCATGGCCCCAGGAGATAACAGGCACTAAGAGAAGGGAGGGGAGTGGATACCCGTCTACACACTGCACCGCAGACTCAGACGTAGGGGGAAGGCAATTAGACAGGGAGTATTTATCCTCCCTGCACCACCACCCCGAGGCTTTCAGTCAGCAGTGTGCACCAAGGCAGGGAAGCGATGGGAGCGTGCCAAGATTTTAAACGATGCTGAAATGGGACTGTCTCTGCCAACCAGACTGGAGGTAGGAGACAACTCCTGCAGAGAAGCAACTGTCCTGCCTGCTGCCAGCCTGCTGGGCCTGATCCCTGCTGATTCACAGCGCCTGGGAGCTGCCCTCGCTCCCCAGGGTTGGTGTTAAGACCCTAAAATCATCTGTCTTGGGTCAGGCCAATGACTGCACCCCTCTAAAGGGGACACCCCTGGGATACACAGCCTCAGCAGCAATAACCCTCTCAAGCTGGAGGGATTTCTGTGAATTGGTCCTGCAGCCTCCTGCACAAAGTTTTGAAGTTTAATTAGCCTTTCTGTGATGAGCTGCTTCCTGGGGTTTGCTCTGAACCTGCCCCAGCAGCCCTGTCCAAGGCTTAGAGTGGGATGGTGCCAAGGCAGTTCCCTGTCACCCCTGATATCCAGAGCCTTTGTATCCAAGCCAGGACAACCAGATGGATAAAAAAAGTGGGTTGGATGGTTGGGCTCAGAGGGCTGTAGCCACTGGGTTCCAACCCAATTCTGCCTGAAGGCCAGAAATGATAACAACTACCAAGTTGTTATCCCATGACTTGCCCTACTTAGCATCCTTATCCATGACCTGGAGGAGGTAAGGAGTGCAATCTCATGAAGTTTGAAAGTTGACAGCAAGTCTGGGATGTACGGAAATGTATTCAAGGAGCTGCCAATGAGAGGGACTACAGTGGGGTGAAGCAAAATGTCAAGAGGAAACTTAAAATTTTCAACAAAAGATCAGCCCTGTGCAGAAGAGCACAGCAACATGGGTGAGGGGTGGGATAGGGTTATTATGGGGAATGAAAGGGGGCAGAGCCCTCCCAGTGTTGCCTGCCTGTGTGGGACACCAGCTGGTGGGATGCCTCGAGACCACAGTGGCATTATTGCCACATGGCATCACCTTGAGCCCGAGTCCCTCGAGCCAGTTTTTCCACCTCCTATTGCTCTGCTGCTATAGGCAACTGCTCAGGTTACCCGGCTGCTAAATGGCATCGTAAGAACAAACAAACACATCCAAAGCAGCAGTTGGCACCAAGCACTGGGGCTGGAAGTGGCTGCTCCTGGCAGGGGGCTGGCAGGGAGGTGGCTGGGAGGGGCACCTCCTAGGTTGGGGGCTGGCAGGGAGGGGCACCTCCTAGGTTGGTGTCCCAACAACATCCACTGAGGATGAGACAGACAACACAGGAGGCAAACCTCCCAAGAACACCCATCAACAGCCGCACTGGGTGTGATCCCTCCTTCCCTGTAGACCTCAGATGTCACCTAAAACTGGGCTGGGCCCCTCAGGATCTAGTCCTAATGTTCCCCCTCCCCAGCAGCACCAGGGGGTGAAACTGGGAGGGCATCAAGCTGGGGTGGCCCACGGCCACCCCGCTGACTCACACACAGACATGAGAGCACAGAGCTGGATGAGGCACAGACAGCTCCAACCATGCTTAGGGAAGAGCTAGGGAAGGCAAAAGTGGTGACAATCAGTGAACAATAGATGGCAAATAATATTATTTATTATGTCCACATCTTCAGTAGCTACGGGGCACTTCTTGCACTGTGCACAGGGCTCTGATGGTTCAGCTGACATTTGCTGCTTCCTTGCCTTAAAACCACCCATTTTCTCCATTCTGCTGACTCTGCCAAAGGCCACAGAAAAGAATAAATATGGCCAGGCTGCAAGAACCAAAGTACCTTGGTTCTTGTCTTGGTTTTAGTTTGTTTTGGGGGACATGCAACATGAAGCATTGCTGGAGCATGGCTCAGCATGGTCCTTGGTGTTTGGACGTAGGGCAGAGGCTTTGGAGCAGGAAAGATGTCAGCATGTTCACTTCTCACCATCCTGGAAGTAGATGTTCAGGGACAAATTTAGGGTGCTTTTGTGAAATAAACTGAGGCCATAGTCAAGAGGGCTTATCGGGCTGGAAGGAGAGAGCAGGACATCACTCTTGCTTAAGACCATAATGCACAGGAGACAGAAGAACTTCCTAATAATGTTAAAAGTGCTTTCACCAGATAAAAGGCTCATGGAAGAATATGGTCCTGCAAGATGCCACCACTGCTCCCAAGCAAGAGCAGCCAGGTCTGGAAGCAGGCAAGGGTCAAACCCACAGTGCCCTGGCTGCAGCATGGCCATCCCTGGGGAAAGCCTTTATCCCAGGAACAATGCCCTCTTCCAGCTCGCCCTCGATTCCCCGAAGCTCTGAGGGAAGAATAGGAGGAAAGCGCTTTTATTTCATTTAACATCTCTGCTTTGTTATTCTTTTCCCAGGCTTTCCAGATCTGAGGACTGCAACAGTTCTCTCATTCTCATCTGCAAAGGGCTCTCCCTCCTTTTCCCAGTTGTCTCCAGGTCTGATCTTTGGGCCAGCCTTGTGTATCCATTGCCCTTCTCTAACCTAAAATATGCACTGTTCCACTGCATGTATTTTAGTCCAAACTACCATCCAAATGCACTGTGCTCCGTTAAACTATTTTAACGAGAGCTGGACTCACCTTTTACTTCCCTTGGCAAACCCTCTCTTTGCCTAAAATCCCAACACTGACCTTACCAGACCTCACTGTGAGAATACACTCTCAGCCTGCACAAACCTCACCTCAAACCCCTCAAAACAGTTATGGAAATTAAACTTTTTAATTTGGTAGGGATTCTGCTCCTGGGAGATGCCATCACAGTGTGGGATGTATTGGCAGCCCCTTCCTTCTCTCCCCATTTCAGGCTCAAGTGATGGAGGAGGATGCAGCAGAGCCCCTTGGCCCCTGCACTGTGCTTGAGCCAAGGGGCACAGCTACTCCTTTCGTTCCCAAAAGGCTGCCTGGGTGAGGTGGCAGCTCTGACCCAGATTTTCTCTGCCATGGTTAAACACCCACTGCCTTGTCTGACACAGGGCCTGCCTGCTTCCCAGAGGACAGCGATGGGCCCTGGGTCAATCAGCCAGCAAACCCCAGCACTTATCACTCCAGCCTCACCTGAAATGAACTTGTCTTTTATTTTTTTACCCAGCCCACAAAACCAACCCATCCACACTGATCGATAAATAGTGCTGGCATTGTCACTCAGTGCTCCAGCCATGTCCCCAGCTCCTCCCCCCCCAGCACTGACGTCCTCATGGCCACCCTCACCCCTCCCACCCAGCTAATGATGGTGTGAATAAGCTTTTATTTGGGGGGAAAGGAGCAGGAGAGAGGAAGCTTTGCAGGGGGAAGGGAAGAGACATTCCTGCCTCAGTCATCGGGCAATTTTCCCCTTCCTCTTGCTCACTGCCTCACTGACCTTTGGCTGAGTCTGCCAGAGCTATAAAGGAAAAGGGAAAAGGAGAAAAAAAAAAAAAGAGAAACTAAAAAGCAAGCGACCTGAAAGGACAGGCAGAGGGAGAGATGTTATCTTGCCTCTGCTAATGATTTATGGTCTAAGGATGGGAGTATGGAGGCAGAAGGAGCTGTGAAGGACTGTGGGCAGCACAGAGGGAACTTGCTGGGGAATAATCAATATGAAAGGAATTAGGGGTGAGGGGCTGAGACTCTACTTGGGGATGTATGTTCTGATCAGCAGAATGGGAAAAAACCCATGGTGAGTGCTACTACACCTTGTGAACCTGTCCTGAGGCATGTGGGCATCCCAAACTTAAAAGACCATGGCGACAACCCCTCATCTGCTGGGCCACCAGCCCATGTGGTTCATGGGGAACACCAAGGGATGAACAGTCTGCACAGTAAGGGACTTTCCACACTCTCACAGAGCACCCAGCAGGGCCAGCCTGTGCAGATGTCCCTGTCCTCTCTGGGGTGCAGCTGGAAAAGCACAACCCCACCTCCTCGGCTTTGTCTGCAGCCCACCTTTGGCCTTGGCAACCATGTGCCAACCAGAGCCTGGCACTGCTGACAAATTGGTGACCCTTTCCCCTAGGCTGGCCCTGTGCAGCAGGATTAGCTGGCAATGACAAAAAAAGGCAGCAGAATGAAAACCCATTCCAGAGCCACGGAAGAGGGGTGAATCAAGGTCAAAGCACTGTAGAGAGAGCAGTCACAGAGCAAGCATTTTAGGGCAGGGGAGCCAGAGGAATCAGGCTGACCCATGTCAGCTAGGCTAAGAGACCTCTTGGAAATCACAGAGTAGCTTGAGTTGGAAGGGACCTAAAGATCATCTCACTATTAAAGATCATCTGGTAAAGTCATCTGTGACAAACAACACCACAGGGACAGACCTGTCCTGCTAAGGAACAGAGATGTATTTTTAAGAGCAAATTTACGCATGACATCTTGATATAATTAGTGAATCTTTTTATGGAGCTGCCCTGTAGCAAAAAATATCCTTGATATATGAAATTCATGTCCTTCCGCACACCTCTAGCTCACCACCATGTCCCCACAGAGCAGAAGGGTGACAGGAGGGACAGGGACAGCACGGCGAGGGCAGACAGGAGTGGGCAGGGAAAAGCTCTGGCAGAATCAGGGCTGTGCTGTGTCACGATTACGATGGGAAGCGGATGGGCACGGGGGCTCTGCTAGACGTCAGATCTTCCCCAGAAGGTGACACATACCTCCGTGGGCAGAGATTTTGGGGAAGTTCGGCTATTCTTAGCATCTCTCTCCCATCTCCTCCTCTGGATATGTCTGCCTTATCATGAGGCCCGCGCTCCTCACTTCTCCAGTCACCATCTGTGAGCTCTGCCCACAGTACTACCACCCAGACAAAATGTTTATGGCGTGTTTGCATTCAGAGGAAAACTTCCCATGCATATAAAAAAAGTCATCACCAGCACTTTCTTTATCCTTCCCTTGCCTGAGGTCTAGCGGAGAACTTATTTTACAGTGAGTTATTTATGGCCTGACAGAAGCACCAGTGACAATTTGAGATTCACAGCTCCAACCCTGGGCAACAAGGCGGGTTTTTCTGAGAAAATCTTCTACAGGCACCAGCAGGAGACAAAGCCATCTTTAAAACAAGATGGAGGAAAGCCCTCTCCTTCTCTATGGAACATTAACGCTTGAGTTGTCTTTTCTGTATGTACTCACTGAGGTTTCTGCCACCACTCTGAGCCATGGGGAGCCAGACAATGAGCTCATCAGGAAATCAGGTTCTGAAAAATCCCCAACCCTGGTGACAGGGCTGGGTTTCTGCTGCACTGGGTTGGGTCTAAGGACATAAGGGACTTCCTTTCTCTCCCTCCTTCCTCCCCTCGGTCTGTCTCATCTATTCGGGTGGCTTCACCTGCTTTAAGAAGCTGTTTAAACTGCTTAGGTGGGGATTTTCACAACACTGGGATTTGCAAACTACAGTGCTTGGTTTGCCATTCCAACTTTGGTCCTTTCTAGCCAGTGGATAAAGGGAGTGTGTGCTTTAATTATTGTGCTTTAACGAGCAGAAAGACGATATTCAGGAAGAGCCAAGCATGCCTGCAGATGTAAGTACTTTTGAAGTGTGAAGTGTTGGCAGAGCAAACCTCTAGGAATTATAAAGCAAAGATCTGGAATTATATATCCCAGAATGATTTGGATTGGAAATGCCTTAGAGAACCTCTGTCTAGTTCTGACACTCTGCCATGGGAACCTTCCACTATCCCAGGTTGGTCCAAACCCTGTCCAGCCCGGCCTTGGGCATTTCTAGGGATGGAGCAGCCACAGCCTTTCCATGGACCACGGGCATCTTTGCACAGCAGCCAACAGCTTGTCCCACTGGTGGGGAAGGACAAGGTGGGAAGGCATTTACCTCCCTGAGGCAGGTGTAGATGGGGCAGACGAGGACTCGGAAGGGCTCCCCGGTGCTGCTCCTCATGGTGCCGAAGACCTCGCAGAGGAAGGTGATGAACCCCAGCCAGCGCTCCACGTCCCGCTGCTGCAGCTCCTCCCGCATGGAGAAATCCTTCTGCAAAGAGGCACAGACACAAGAGGCTGCATCAGCAACACCACGCCACCACGGCAGAGACAATGGCTGTCTAGAGAGGGAATTAGGAGGAAATTGAAACTCGGGGTGGGGGGAGGACAGACAGACAGATTGACTCTTTAGTAACAGTGGGGAGATTACTCAACTTGCGCAGAGTGGCTGCAATTTCAACAGAGCAAAGCCACCAGAAAGCAGGTACTGCAGAAGTATCACCAGCTCCTGCAATAACTGCCACAGCTTGCACCAGAAATGGTGTCTGCCCTTTGCACCCTACTGTCCCCCTGACAGACACAGGGTCACTTGTCCAGATGCACCACTGTGTTGGGTTTGGATGGCTTGATTTTTTGGTGAGGAGGGAAGAAGCCAGCGCCACCAGGATTGAAAAAAAAGCAGCAACAGAGAGGTTAAACAAAATGCAGGGGAAATGATGGTGCCCATCCTGGGCTTGCTGGTCCAGGTTGACCTGCCCAGCCCATTCATTCCAGTATCTTCAGCAGACCCAGTGTCTGGCCAGGAGCATCCTAATGGTCTGGCTGCTGTCTGGCGTCTCACAAAATATTGGCAGAGACTGGCTCCCTGCCCGACCAGAAGATCAAGGCAGCCTGGGCTTGGCATTAAAAGGTCACCCTGAGCCTGAGCTGATGGCTGCTATGCCTAAGGATTATCCCAGTGACGTGATTTATGGGTCAGCATCAGGAGGAAGCACACAGGGAGATAGCTGCCTCCCCATCAGACCTTCAGGTGGGAGAAAGAAGGGGTTTGACAAAGGTTGGGTATGAAAAGGGATGTATGTGAGGGAAACACGTGGCAAACAGCACAAGGAAACATAGAAAAGCAAATAAAAACCATTCTACAGGATGGCACAAGGGAGTGCATCATGCTCAGAGTCAAGAAGGTTCCCCTGGGCTCAAAGAGATGCTGCAGAGGTTCTTGCATGACATCCCACGCAACTTTTCTTGTCTGTCTCCATAGTGACCTTTCCTTGATACGAAAATTTAGTAGACACTAAGCAGGGGAATATTGAAGAAGAGGACAAGTTTGTTTTCCACACCATGTGTTTCCAGTGCAGGTTGCACAACCTTTGAAATCCAGCAACTAAATAAATTACCTTCTATCTTTCTCATCTCAGTTTATTCCTACTGCCTGAGACAAAGGGCTTTGCTGCTGCAAATACTCTGACCTGCAGCTGCTCTCTGCAAAGCTGAGGAGATATAAAAGCCACCACACCAAAGTTTGCTCTCTTGTCCTGGACAACACACAGGAGATCTTCCTTTTAGAACAAAGCTAAGTGAAGCAGCTGCTAAAGAAAGCCAGGCAAAAGCACGACGATCATTTTCATGACACAACTGTATGCACAGAAGATCCAAGGCAGGAGCTATTTATATGTTTCATTACAAAAGGAAAAATAAAATGTGTATTTGCATATGCAGGAAAAAAGACTTGTAAAATAGCCAAGGCACTTATTAACCAAACAGCGATGACTAATTCCTCTCTACACCCATTTCCATAAGTCAGTTGCCCAACTGTGTCTGCGACTTGGGAGTCAACCTCCAGCCAAATCCTGTTGGGTCTCCCCAGACTCTCCGGGGGAGTTTGCAGAGTTCATCCTTTCATTAACCAGCCCGTCCCTGGGCAGTGACAGAGGAGTTATTTGCCAGCTCAGGTTATCACCCCAAGGTTACCCAATTACTTGTTCTGGAGTTTTCAATTGAAATTTATGGCAAAAAGAAAAAAAAAATCAAAGAGACATGATATCCTGATTAATGATAAATTAAAAACACAGGCAAGAGTATCCCATGCCTCTCATCTGCCCCATCCACCCATATAGCACACAGAAAGTTTCCTTTGAACCCTGGAGCTTTTCCTGGATGGCTCTCACTCTCCTGGCACCGTCTCCAGCATCTCATGCAGCATCCCAGCCAGCTCCAGCCCCCAACCCATCCTCCCTCTCCCAGCCTGGATGCCCTCCAGCACCTCCTGTCCTGCCTGGGCCTGGAAGCTCCACACTCATGTACCTGGGGAGCTGTGCTGTATTTTGGGATCCCTGGGGCATGCTGTGAAATTCCTAGCAGCTTGGGATAACTGCACGGGCTCTGCAGTCCCAGATTACTGGGGAAGAATAAAAAACACTGCAGGAAACTCTTCTTCTTCCCGCTCCTGCTTCAAACATGCCCTGCTCTGTGTCCCTGCAGGAAAGAAAAATGACTCTGCAACACTGTCTTTTAAAAAAAGGTATTTTCTGTAAAAAACCTCAAACCATCAAACCCACCAACCACCTGGAAATTCTGTAAACCAACTAGCAAACCAAACCAAACTCAGGCCTGGGATGGGAGCTAGGCAGGAAAGGATTCCACCACACATCACCCTCCTTTTTTCATCCTGTGGCACCCACAGATGCAGAGACATCTATGAACACTGCCCCACCTTTGCAGATGAACAGATCATTGTAAAAGAAAGAGGTCTGTGGTCCCCCCTCCTCCAGTCACAGAAAAGCCTGTGCAGACTTAGAGGGACCTCCATGAAGGACGGGAATGTGGGATGGATGCAGAAGGCACTGCAGACATTTCCACACAGAATGTGATGCTGCAGTGGGAATAATTTTGCTCAATTTTCGGACTCAGATTGGGCCAAACTTTGCAAAAGGAGGTGATTTGCATATTCTGCAAAAGGAAGGCAGTGACATTGATTCCTCTGACAAAGCAGGGAGAACATGTTGCCAGTGGGAGGAATTTTTCTGGACCACACTAGCCTACAGGCCAGAGTAGGGCCTGGCAGGAGCCTCCACAGCACCTGGACTTGCAGTGCCAGGGGTGTCCTGAAGCATCCTGAGAAATCCACATGCCTCAGGGTGGTGCTACTCCAGTGTCCCAGCATGCACCAGAAAGGTGGTCCAGGAAGCTCTGTCCTTAAATTTGGCCTTCAGACTACAGGTTTGACCTGTACCAGGGTGTGCACTGAGTGCCACCCTTGCAGAGGGGGTCCCATCTGCCTTGGGGAGTTTGAAGAGACCACTGCTGCCACCAAGGCTCAGCTGGGCTGTTCAATTAATGGAGCTACAGGTGTGACTCACCTGCTGCAGGTCAGGAATGCCCACAGCAGGCCCAGTGACCCTTTGAGAACACTGAGAGCAGCCCCAAAGGCTGTGCAACCCGAACGGATGAGCCAGAGCCAGCACGTGGGAGAGGTGAGGAACTGGCCGTCAGAAACAAACCCCACGTCCTGTGTGCCTGGGGCACATCCTATGGAGCCATGCCCTGACCCACAGACCTCCACACACTGATGACAAGCCTTGAGGGGGCTGAAAAGCTCTGGAACCAGACAGCCGGGTCACTGCCCTGCCCACTGAACTTTATTTGCTCTGGAAATGCCTCACAGAGTTATATAAAAATAACCTGTGGATTGGCTTGCCCCATGCTTAGGTGGTGATGTCAGGGCAGTAAGCAAATTATCTTTCATCAGTTTGGCTGTATTTTTAAACATGAATTGTATTACTAATTTGGGGGTGCTCTGGCCTGTAGATAATCTGGGTGTGTCTACTGGATGACCTTCCTTCAGTGCCTACAGTTTAAAATAAAATGTATTTATACCAGGTAGGGTTGGCCTTTCTTCTCTGCCTGGTTTGGGAGAAGAATTCATTGAGAAACCATGTGGGAAGTGAGGGGATGCCAAGGGGACCTCTAAAGAGCTCTCATAAATGTTTGGGGCATAAATCTGAAGGCTGAGCGTGTTCATCATGCTGGGCCTCAGCATGGGTAGGTCAGGGTGATCACACACATCAGAGAGATGGCCCAGAGCTCAGCAAAACCTCTGACATCTCCTGCTGGATCCTTTGTAAGCCTGGTTGAGGCTCCTGCCAGCAGTGGAAATTCAAAATGCCTTTTTCCTGGGGGTGTTCACTCTTGCAGCCGAGAGAAAGCCCACTCCTCATCCCAGTGTAGATGCCGTTCATGCAGCACTGGGCTATGACAGTGGACATGAGACCTTTCCAAAACTAGGACCAAGCCAGAAGAGCCAAGAGGAATGGCCACTCTTGGGAGAGGAGGCAAATCCATCCTCTAACATTTTTGGTGGGCAGCAGAGTCAGGTGGGATGAGAAGCAGCATTTTGCCATTGGATCTAAGCCCTCACCCCAGCTCAGACAGCTGCAGCTGAAAATTCTTCCCTTGGGAGTTTGCTGCACTTTTTTTAAGACACGTTCCAAATAACTCTTCCCCAGATCTGGGCCCACCAACCCATGGCTGATTCTGGTAGCAGCAAGTTTGAGGGCAAAAGTTTAGTGAGGGATAAAAATGAGGGTTAATTTAAGCATCGTCACCTTCTGATGGGCTAAAAAATAAAGGCACATTTGGGCTTGTTGCTCTGTAAACACAGGGCTCTTCCTCTGGCAGCTCTGCTGTTTACTCAGTCATTGTCAAGGAGGCAGGAAATACTGAGTCAGAAATACTGCACAAAAAGAAATATATGATGCTTAGATATCCATGCTAAGAGCTATATAAAAAGCTGAGAAAGGCTGTGCTAAATAGTTGATCTTACTGGCAATGTTCTGTGAAACGCTGGAGCCCTAAATGGCTCTTTGTAAAGGGCTAAGACAAATCCAATAAGTTGGAGGAGGGCACTGATAGATAGAGGTTGGGCAGCCTCTGTCCCTTATTGCTTTCCTGGAGAAGCACAGCCTTTGCCTGCTCCCTTCCCAGACCTTCCTAGAAAGGGCTCCACAAATCACATTTTGTACAATTAACATCAACTGCATTATTCACTGCTTAGAATTTAAATACTAGGTGAATTTAGGTCCTGGTTTGGAGGAGGTTCTGGTGTGCAGCTTTGCTTCCTGAGGAGTATAAACCAGTGAGATGAGTAGTTTGGAGCACTGGTATTTGGAAGGAGCTAGGAGGTGCTGGAGAACCCTATGACAGCACCAGGGAGCGATCAAACCCCTGCCCATGGATTTATTTGGTTTCACTGAGCTCCTCTGTACCACCCACAGCTTCACTGGGAAAGTCTCACTTCATGGACACCGCTACAGAAACTCTTCTGCTGGAGGTGGTGGGACATGAAATGGGACAATTAGCTCTTCCATGGGCTCTGTTCTTCCTCCATCCACCCACTCTTGGCCTCTCTGCCTGCACCCAAGGACAGAACCTCACTGAGATCCCCTCACACCATCCCTGCCCACGCTACTGCCAGCATGGACACAAGACAGAGCAGAGTCAGGTGATGACAGACAAGCTTCTTTGAGCCTACAGCTTCCATGCAGCTGGAGAACAGCAGCACAGGAGACTGAGGTTTATTTCCAGCCCTGTGTGGGCTCCAATCACCTCTGTACCCCGATTTCCCATCTGGCAACAAATGGGAATGATTTGCACATCTTCCTCTGAGAAGTGCTCTGGGGTGTGTGACTGAGACACGCGAATCATGGCAATTATCATGACTCCAACAAAGGAGCTATTGACATTTAAAGCAGATAAAGCTTCTAAATTACAGATGCCCAGCCTTGGAGAGGTCCTGGCTTCACCCAGCCATGAGGCATTTCAGTCCCACAGGCTTTCATCACGTTGCTTCCTCCAGGCTGGATCTGAACCATTTGAACATGCAGATATCTGAGAACATCTTCTCAGGATGTTTTGGCCATTTTGGGAAAAGCAGGAAATCCTACCAGTGACCTTCAGCATGGACCTGACTTCATGATGGCCACAGCTCAGTGAATGGTTTTAATCACAGAGGGCTCTGAAATGCACCACACGGTGAAGGTCCAGGCTACAAGGACAGTGACCACCAGCCCACAGACACCCACCACACATCATCTGACCACTGGGTGATTTGTAGCTTGCATTAGATGTCACTGGCCAATTCACAGAATCACGGGATGTTGGCTTGGAAGGGGCCCTAAAACTCATCTCTTTACAACCCCTTGTCATGGATCGGGACACCTTTCACCAGACCAGGTTGTTCCAAGCCCCATCCAATCTGCCTTGAACAATTCCAGGGATATGGAATTATTGCAGTTTGGCAAGAACAATTCAGCAAAGATTCTGCAGCCATCAGGCAGTGCTTATTCCTCTCAGAAGGATTTGGGAATGAAGGGGAAAATAAGGTCAGAAAACTGGTTTTTCTAAAGCAGAGACTAGGCAAACTCCCAGGACAAGAAACATTACATTCCCCAGTGTGGGTAACTGAGGCAGCTGATGACCAGAGCCAAGAGTAGCTGTGGATACTTCTCATGCCTACAAACACCTGGAGGTGACCAGAGGAGTGGTCACTTGAACCTCCTGCCCCTGGTCTCACCCTGACCTCTCCACCTGGCTCCAAATCTGGGATCAGCAGCAATTACCAACCCAATGTGGGTGTCTCACAACTTCAGCCAGTGAGGTCCTTGAGGGATGTAGAGGTACAAGCAGTTAATTATTGATTTAGCTGAGGTTGAAATTACCCTGGTGGGAGCATAATGATGGATGTGCAAGCAGAAGTTTAGCTGTTAACCTTGCAGTTGCTAGAGATCTTGGAGCACTGTCTGGGTGGAAGCTCTGAGAGGACCAGGAGGGTGAATTCAGTAGCCTGGCCTGTACACAACCAACCACAATCACCATTTTGTCCTGGATGTTTGCCAGCACTACCAAGGTGACAAGAGTTGTCTTCCTCAACAATTAATTTTTATTGCCGTCCTTCCTATCTCACACCTTTCTGGGTTCCCAAACACATGTCAGGGTGTCAGCTCAGCTGGGTAACAGCAGTTTATCATCACCTTAAAGACCTGTCATCCCATGAACCCAGACACAGCAAAACATCATTATCATCCTCAGACAGACCACGAAGCAAGCAAGGGACAGACCTGCCATCTGCAGGACACACAGACAAGGGGAATTAATCACCTGTCTGAGAATCACAAACCTATCTCAGTCCCACAGAGAGGCACTAGAAGGGACACAAGGGACCACAAAGAAACAAATTAATTCCCTTGCTGGGCTGCCTGTTTGACCCAGCCCTGCAGACACCCTGTGCAGCTCTCTCTGGGCAGCCTTGCTCTTCTGCAGCAGTGCAGGAGTTCCTTGTTACATTCATTTTATTCCTGCATGTCCCAGTACTGTGGGAATCTTGAGCCAGCAATGTGCCCTTTGTCTTTATGAGTGTGCGCAGGAAACCTTGGGCTACCTTGGGAGTTTTGGAGACACTGAGAGTCCTCCCACTGAAAAGGAGACAAAAAATCCATGTCCTCTTAAAGCATCCCACCCCTAGGTCAGCAATCCCCTCCTCGCTACAAGGAGGTGGTAGGAAGAGACAGGATCAAGCACAGCAAATCCCTGCTCGTCCCAGCATCCACAGTGGGCTACTTCACACGGGTGGGGATTGTTTGATGGGCACTTTGCAAACCCTTCTCCACAATATGGCAGGGTCTGAGGCCCAGCACCATCCCCAAATCTGCTCTCTGTTCCAGAGAAAATGCTCATCCCACTCCTAAGACCAGGCTGAGGTGATGACTGTCACCCTGATTGTTTCTGATTGATGGTCCAGCTTGCAAATGCCATGTCTGGAGATGCCCAGCCTTGCAGCCCAGGAGGATGCAGCAGGGACCAGCTGGATTTTGCTAGCAGGATACATTCTTATTTTAAATTCTGCACATGCAATGTGTCCTCTTTATAAGGTGGAGGTGATGAGGGATCTATGAGGACAGGCTATATTCGGAAAGAGGGATATAAGACAAGGAAAACTGACTGTGGAGGAAGGTGTTCCTTTGTCCAGGCACCAGGGCTGGAGGAATTCCACTTGCACTGGAAATTAAGCTGTGTCCATTGAAAGGCCTGTGAATGAATGAAACTTGCTTGCCTGTGAATGAATGAAACTGAGCAGGGAAAGGCAGGCAGCTAATCCTGTTTGACATCAGGAGCTTTACTGCACAGACACTCCTGGCTCACATCAGTTCAGTCCACGGAGGGATTCTCTTGGGTGCCAGGTAGCTGGCAGCAGGATGTTCTCCTGTGGGATGCTAGGACCCTGCTAGGAAGTGCTCTGTTGGTGGTGTTCACCATGACGTGGGACTGGGACCACCCATCTGCTGAGCTGGGCAAGACACTAAGGCTTGGCCTCTGCTTCTCTGAAAGCCAGGACCAAAGGATGAATGAAGCCTTAGGGACTTCTCTCCTCCCCAAAACCTCTCCCTGAAGTGGATGTCCCTGAGCTGGTGGCAGAGGGAAGTGGACAACCTTTGGATGGAGATCAGTGCACACAGATGGCTCCCAACAGGTCCAAGGGACATGAGATATTATAGAATCAGGGCTGAAAAGGACTTTTTAAAGGTTATCTAGCTCCAAACAACCTGCCACCTTTCACTATCCCAGGGTGCTGCAAGCCCTGCCCAGCCTGGCCTTGGGCACTGCCAGGGATCCAGGGACAGCCACAGCTGCTCTGGGCACCCTGGGCCAGGGCCTGCCCACCCTCCCAGCCAGCAATTCCTCATTCCCAAGATCCCATCTGTGCCTGCCCTCTGGCCCTGGGAAGCCATTCCCTGGCTGCTGTCCCTCCATGCCTTGTGCCCAGTGCCTGTGCAGCTCTCCTGGAGCCCCTGGAGGCCCTGGCAGGGGCTCTGAGGTGTCCCTGGAGCCTTCTCTTGTGCAGGGGAACAGCCCCAGCTGGGCCAGGCTGGCTCCAGAGCAGAGGGGCTCCAGCCCTGGGAGAGTCCTCCCCTGGACCTGCTCTAACAGATCCATGTCTTTCCTGAACAGAAGGACTCTAGAGCTCTCCAGAGCTCCATCATGGCCAGAGTTCTTGGCTCTGTCCTTTAAAAGAAAGCAGTGAAATCCCCATAAAGATGGATGCACAAGAACTCGGTGGGTGGGAGAGCATGGGGGGTCCTGCAGGCAGCTGGCCAGATCCATGGTGGGATGGGTGTCCCTTTCATCTGCCCTGGGACTGAACCGCGCGGATGATCAAGGAACAGGAGGAGTTAACAGACTCCCAGCCAGAGATATTCGTGGCACCCAGAGTTCGTGTAAAGTTTCATACCGGGACCCTTTACTAAATTCTTTCGGTCATGGGAGAGAAAACACTGCAACTGTTTAGTCTGCAGGGAGGTGGTGGCTCTGGCCCAGCACTCAGCATTGCTGAGCAAACATGCTGGAGAGCAAAGGGGCTGTCACCCTTCTTATCTCCTCCATCTGCTTTTCACCACGTCTCTCCCACAACCAGGCACCCCATGGACATCCTGTACCAGTGCTGGATCCCCCTGCTGGAAATGCAGCCCTGGGATGGGGGCACGAGCGACCACTTGAAAATCCAGACCTGGAGGTGAAGTGCCAGTCTGCTAAAAAAATGTTATTTACACAAAGGAGCTCAGAAAATCTTTCTCAGAGGCTAATATTTACAAATTCTATGTGGCCAGGGAGCTTTTGCTGTAAGAAAAGTTGTATTTGGCTGGGGTTTATTTTTTTTAGTGGATGTGAAAGATACATTAATATTTTTTTCTCATCCCCTTCAGCATACAGGTATGGAGCACCCTACAATGCCTCTGAAGCTGCCTATCCAGGCTGGGAAAGCTAAGATTACAGAAAGATTACAGATTGCAGAAAGCAACAGCAACCTGCAAACACCCTCCATTCCTCCATCCTTTGTATCTCTGAAGGGATGTTCATGATTACCACAACGTTTTTTGCTCCGTGTTGGCAGACTTGAGCATCACTGTGTAAGACCACTGGATGGCATGGGCTGGAATATTAGAGATGCAAACAAACACCTTACTCAAAACAAAGCAGAAATGGAAAGGTTTTGTTTCTACAACCTGAAACTGTCTCCTTAGCTGGTGGACACTTTGCTGTTGCTGCCCTCACTTTCAGTTCCTGCTGCTCCCGAACTGGAAGTGTTATCACAAAATGGTTTGGTTTGGAAGGGGCCTTAAAGACTATCTTGTTCCAACCTCCCTGCTATGGGCAGGGACACCTTTCACCACACCAGGTTGCCCCAAACCCTGTCCAGCCTGGTTTTATCTTTGAGTTTGGATTCCCAGCACTGCCAGACATGCTTGTTTTATCCTCTGTTTAATAAAAAATTAGTATTTAGAGCAACAGTAATTTTCAAAAAATGAAGCAAGAAAAGCAGAGGAATTTATCACTGGGAGGGGAAAAGGAAGCACTGTTTTGGGATGCTCAGTGAGGGAAGGAGCATGGGGGGACACCCATGGTTGCCTGCACTGCTGATGAAACCAGAGGATGTGTTAAGCCAGGGCAAGGTCCTCCAGCCAAGCATTGTTCATTGCTGTCCCCAAGACCTGGATGCTGTGTTTTGCATCAGTATCAGGCTTGGCAAGTTGTAGGAGAGGGACCTGAAATAATTCTCAAACCTCATTCCTCACTCCTCAAGTGTCCTGTAGCTCCTCTGCTCCCAGGAACTGCCAAAGCCACCTCTCACCATCATTTTGCACTTTCTTGTTTAAATGTGAGCAGCAGGAAAAGATGAGGCTGTGCAAGATGCACACAGGGAAGGCAAAGGGGATGTGGAGTTTGTTGGAAGTACTCATTCTCCAAATCCAGACTCTGACAGACAACTACACACCAAAATACCCACCAATGAAAAAAACCTGAGACTAAGCATGCCTGGAGGATGCTGAGGGTGCTCAAGCTGCAGGTCCCATGGGACCATCACTCTGGGTGCCACCACAGCAGTCAGGCTCACTTGGCTGGAAACTGAATCTGGTACAAAAACTTGTGACTCAGCTAGAAAACCTAAAACCAAGAGATTTCCTGCTGGAGAGCACAAGAGCATCCTCTGTATGCTATGGGCCTGTTTCCAAGTAAAGCCAGGGATGGGTAAAGCACGTTACCTTATGTTCCCCCTTCTCCAGGGAGAAAAAGAGGTGCTGCCCTCTCCAACATCCTTCTAACCAAATCCCATCTTTGGGCTGATGCTGGCACATCCACCTGCCCTGGCCTTGGCACAGGAGCTGATGTCCCTGGCACCTCCATCTCCACGGTGCTCCTGTGTCAAGCAGGATGCTTCATTCCCTGACAAAATGACAGGAGGGTGTGGGGTTTGTGGGATGAGTCCCAGGTAGAGTGATTCATCACAGGGGTTCAAAGAACCTCCAAAACTCCTGCCCCCAGCTGAGGTGAAGGGAATCAGTCAAGAGCAGGGCTGAGCACAGCAGGGTGTCTGTGGGTATGGGGAGGAGGGATCCTCCAACCCCACAGCATCCCAAAATCCCCACCTTGGGGTGGCTGTAGCAGCTTGAGCTGGATTTGGGCTGGAGCAGGTAGAAGCAGATGGTCTGTGAGGAGGGTGCCTTGGGCCAGCTGAGCCCCGGGGCTGACAGGAACATGCTCCCACATCCCGTGGGTTTGAGCCTTTTGGGAGTAAACAAGAGAGTAGGAGCTGATGCCAGTTGGGCCCGATCTGGAGAGGTCTCAACACGGAAGTGTCCCCCTGCCTTTCCTCACGTCTCATCAATGGATACATGCATTTTGAGTTCTTTTTTTTTTATTTCTGCTTTTACTACTAGGACCCCCCAGCATCCTCACCCACCAGCAATGGCTGGGGCCAGCCAGGAGCCCACCCCAGCAGGAGGCTGCTGCCTGGCTCTGTCTCAGGGCTGCAGGCAGGCTGAGCAGTCTGCAGTCTCCACCTAGAGCCCAGAACAGCCTCTGCTCCACACTTGAGCCCATGCACAGGGTATGCACAGGTCCCACCACCCCAACTCCTGCTCTGAACTCAGCTGTGCTTTTAGTAGGCAGCAGCAGTTTGGCCAGGGGTGCTCCTGACACTCTTCACCACCAACATGCACAAGCAAGAGGATGGAGCCTCTGTGGGTCCCACCATCACTGGGAGATGCCCAGGGCACCCAGTGCTTGGAGAGACAGTGAGACACCAAGCACCATCCCTGGGGTCCCATCATGTGCTGGAGCACAGGCTAGTCCCCACGGTGGCTTTGAAATCTTGGTCCCTTCAAGGTGAAAAGAAGCCAGGAGAAGCCACACATAAATTTATGGACTAAAGGTGATGGCTATTTTTGCACAACACATCTGAGCATTGCAAAGCATAAGGTATAAAACCTTACCAGCACATTGAATTAAAATCAGATATGCCAATCTTTAAACTGGAAGGGATTTTTTTTTTTTTGAAAATTAGTCCTGCTTCCAACCAAACTCCCAACTGCACGGTGCACTGCTAGTCTAAACCAAACACCTTTCCTGTGCAGAGCCATGAGCGTGGCTGCATTGGGCAGCCTGCAGACCCCAGAGACCTGCATAGCAGTGGGGTCATCCCCTGTGACACTCACTGCTGTCAGTGGGCCTGTGACCACTTCCAGCTGCAACTCAACACGATCCCCAAAACCCACCCCCGGGCTCAGACTGAGGGCTGATGTGCAGTGCAAACCCACTGCTTGTTTAATTTAAGGTGTGGCTCAGCTATCCCCAGCTCCTAGTGCTTGTGTGGCAGAGCTCCTATCCCCATCCTTTCCTTCCCATCAGCGCAAAACTGCCCCTTTTTTTGCACTCCGTTAAAACCTGCCGTCTCGGGCTCCACTAACCCCTCCCTCACCTCAACACCACCCTCCAGGGGGGTGCTGCCTGTCGCTCCTCGGCCCCCACCACATTCCCTTTGCCAGGAAAAAGCCGCAGAGGAGCCGGGTGTTTCCTACAGTCACCGTTCCGCTTGGGAGAAGTGGCAAGTTCGAAGCACGCAGCCGGACATTTAATCCAGGGCTCTCCAGTAACTCCAGCCCCGCACGGGACCCACCCGTGTGCCAGCGGCTCCCGGAGCCTCCCGTGGCCAAGCCCAGCGCTGTTACTACGGGCTCGGGGTAAAGGCAGGGCCAGCCCGAACTGATGCCCAGCCCTGCCCTTCACCTGCCGGCACAGGCTGACTGCCAGCTCGCTCCCCGGGCTCCCTCTCCTGCCTGCTGCCGACACTTGCACAGGGTTTGTTTGGCCCCGGATGACTTAAAAAAAGGGGGGGAAAAAAAAAACCAAAACAAACCATAGAAAGAATTAAAAAAAAAAAAAAAGAAAAAGTTACTAACATTGCAAGTTATATAATGCTAATATATGCCATTAGCAGATATATAGATAGAAACATGCATAAATAATATTTATGCAATAAGCATATATTTTAATATGTGAGCAAAATAACAAGTAATTGAACACAAGAATCAAGTGATAAAATGGTATGATAATAAATAATAAAAAAAATAGTAAATACACTGTAAAATATTGGAGAATGTCTCCAGAGATACATGCATGGGCAAAAAACAGGGAATGAGTCTCCTTTCCACTATTTTTCTCTGTGCTTGAGAGCAGGAGGATGCAGCAGCTGGGGATGCTCCTCGGAGCCACCCACGGGGCTGCATTCCCCGTGCCCCTTCAAGCACTGCATAGATATATGAGTGTGCACGAATTTAGAACTGCCTTTGAATTGTCTGGGCACATAGAAAATAAATCTCTTCAAAGCTACACAAAGCTTTGGCTGGGGGAGTCCCACAGTGATTTACAAAAGCAGGACTGTTTGATGTTTATCAATATCAGAAATGTAAGGGAAGAAAGGTCTCCAAGCTCTACAAGTTTCTGCAAACCCCTAAATTAAGGTGGCTACACAAGGGCAGCATCATTTACTATTTCTGTGCTTGTGCTGGGCTCCTGAGGAGCTGTCATCCACTCTGAGGTTCACCACCAAGATGTTCCTGTTCTGCACAGACAGCCATGGAGAGCAGCTTGAGCCAAGGAGGCTTTCCCCATTGAATCTCCACTTCACTGGGGGAAGAGCTCATCAAACTCCTGGGAGGAGAAACCACAGGCTGCAATGTTGGCTCATGCACAGATCTTAGAGATGCATGTGGTACTGCTCTGTGGGGCTGAGCTCCCTGCTGTGGCACATGAGCACAACTTGTATGGCTTTAGGATCTGCTCCAGGACCACTGGGAACTTTCCCCCCAGAGAAGCAACACTGATGTCTGCTGGGCAATGCCCTTTCAGAGATAAGTGGTACCACACTGTTCTATGTGGACAGATTGGACCATCTGTAATTAAATTTTATTAAAAACAGCCATAGAAAGAGGACTGATGGGTTTTTGCAGTCACTGCTGGACATGGTGTACAGGTCAGATACCCTCCAGCCACACTTGGATCTTCCTGCCTCCACTTCTGCCAAACCACAAACTGTTCCTCACCAATAATGTTGAGAGGGAAAAACAGAATCTGCCTTTCAGCATTCACCATTAATGTAATACTTAGAAAAAACACAAAACATCATAGAACCATTAGGGTTGGGAAAGACTTCTAAGATCATTGAATCCCACCAGCTTCCATGCCCCAGTTCCCACAGTATCCACCCAGTGTCTATCATTACAATGTAGAGCCCAACTGTGCTGAAAGGGCTGCTATGACTGGGAGGTTGTTTGCTCAGACTAAAAAGGTTCTAGGACAGGAAGAACTTCAGCTCATTCCTCTCAAATCCTCATGCTCCACTTGGCAAACCCTTCACACTGCACCCACATTTACTAGAGGAAATCTAGTAAATCTAGTAATTCCCTGTACCTCATGCCACAATGTCAACATCCCAATAAATGCTTCAACCTAAATTCTCCCCTTCCATCCCCCACCTGGAACAACAAAAATGGATTTTTGGCCACCTTCTTGTCTGAGCCTCTCTATAAATGGTCACACCAATCATCTCAAACCCAACCAAGGCCACTGAGACTGAAGTGAAACCTCTGCCAAAACCCCCACTATTCATCTCAAGGGTCTAGAGGGGAAGCCATCCAAGGAGAGGCTGAGGGCACTTTGTTTGTTCAGCCTGGAGAAGAGACTGAGGGGAGACTCACTGTAGTTACAACTTCCTTGTAATGTGCAGAGTAGGGTCAGGCACTGATCTTTGCTCTGTGTGACCAGGGACAGGACCCATGGAAATGGCTGGAGCTGTGCCAGGGAGGGTTAGGTTGGATATTGGGAAAAGGTTCTTCCCCCACAGGGCGGTGGGGCACTGACCAGGCTCCCAAGGGAATGGGCATGGCCATGAGGCTGCCAGAGCTCCAGGAATGTTTGGACAACATTCTCAGGGGTCATTGAGTTGCCTGTGCAGGATCAGGGCTTAGACTCCATAATCCTTGTGGGTCCCTTCTGGCTCAGAATGTTCTGTGTTTCTATGAAATTTCTACATCCAGACCAAGCACAGCACTGAACCAAGGAAGAGCCATTTCTGGTGCATCACGAGGTTGCAGTAAGATGATGAAGAAACCCTGTGTGGGTGTGCAACACTAGGAATGCATCAGGATATGCAACAGGGGTGTGCAATAGGGTAGGCAATAAGGGAAAACCCCCATTTGGGTGTGCAACAGGGGAGCAATAGGGTGGGCAATGGGGTATTCATTAGGGTATGCCATGGAGAATGCAGTAGGATATACCAGTAAGGTAAATCATAAGGTAGGCATTTGGGTGTGCAATTGGATGTGTATAAAGGAATGCATTAGGATATAACACAGGGAATGCTTTAGCATATACTATAGGGTATGCACTACAGTATACCACAGGGTATGCCAAAGGGAATGCATTATGGTATGTAATAGGGTGTGCATTAGGATGTACCATAGGAAACACCATGGGAAGTGCAGGAGAGTATGTAGCAGGTTGCATTAGGATGTACCATAGGATATGCCATGGGAAGTGCGTTGTGGTATGTAGCAGGGTGTATATTAGGATGTACCATAGGATATGCCATGGGAAGTGCGTTGTGGTATGTAGCAGGGTGTATATTAGGATGTACCATAGGATATGCCATGGGAAGTTCATTAGGGTAAGTAATAGGGTGTGTTTAGGAAGTACCATAGGATATGCCATGGGAAGTGCATTAGGCTGTACCACAAGATATTCACCAGGGAATGCCACAGGGCATCCAACAGGATATGCACTAGGGTATACCACTGAGTATGCATTAGGGTACAAATTCTGGGATGCATTAGGGTATGCCACAGAGTATCTTATGACGTATCAAATGCAGAGCGCCTTAGGGTATGCATTAGGGTGTGAAATGGGATATACATTAGGATATGCCACAGGGTATCCAACAGGGCATGCAGCAGGGTAAGCCACAGGGCATCCAGCAGAACCAGCCCTTCTCCTCTGGCACCAAAGCAGTTCCATGTGCAGGGATGGAACTCCTCTGGCAGCAGGCCAGCAGGCTCTGCTGCTCTGCATCGGGATGTTCATTTTGTGATTTTTTTTTAATTATTATTAAAAGAAGGTATCAGCCTTCTGTTTGATGTGCTGTTGGCCGTGGTTGCCAAGGGGAGCAGTGTACAATTACAGGCCCAGTGATGTTCACTCTAATAATACACTTGGCTCTGCATAGCTCAGATGCAGACACAGCTCTGCTATAAAGAGCATGGTTGTTCCAGCAGAGGAGTACTCCAACTTATGTTACATGTGAAGGGTTTGTGGCACATTGCTTAACACCCCCCTACTGGAAAGAAAGAAAGAAAGGAAAAAAAAAGCCTGGGCATGCCAGTGAGTGAAACTATGACAAGCAAAAGCCTCTCAAAGGAGAAATACTTTCAATGTATTAATTGAGAAGGTATTTCTAGAGGCATGAAGAACTTGTGTATGTGTCCACTAAGATGTTCTTTCATGTCCCCAGACATCCAAGCTTCCTGGGCCCAGCTCACCCAGGTCCATCCCAAAGGCTCACATAGCTCAAAATTGCTCCTTCTGCCAAAAGACTAAACCAAACTCAATGAGGGGAAAATCAAACCCAAATCACAGAACCACAGATTTGTTTAAGTTGGAAAAGCCTTCAAAGATCATCAAGTCCACCCACTCCTCAGCAGTGCCCAGGTCACCACTGACCCATGTCCCCAGGTGCCACACCCTCAGAGCTTTTAAATCCCTGAAGGAACTGTGATCCACCACTGGGCAGCCTGTGCCATGGCTGGACAACTCAGATGCCAAATGATCCCCCCAGTGCCAAGCTCCCACATGGCAGCTCTACCACTTGTCCACTCCATGGCTCCTCTTTCCACATCTCTTTTCCTGAGAGGTTGACAGTACCCAAACTCAAGACTTAGCCAAGATTCTAGTCCAAAACATGGAGTGAAGTTTAAATTCAAACCAGAGTTTTTCTGATGGATCCCCTTAGAGGATGATCTGGACCATGTTGGCTGTAGGGAAGCTCTTCAGAGGAGCTGCTGGCAGGGAGGGGGACGATGTCACAACACTCCCATGCTGCAGTACTGGCATCTCTTTTAGGATCAAAACAAGTACCCTGAGATAAGCTGTGAACATGTGCAACCC
This sequence comes from Serinus canaria, assembly GCF_022539315.1. NCBI lineage: Eukaryota > Metazoa > Chordata > Aves > Passeriformes > Fringillidae > Serinus > Serinus canaria. Next base: position 74,316,956 of record NC_066343.1, on the reverse strand, counting down.
TTGAGTATGAGCACCTTGTCAACACCTGAAAATGGAAGAGGAACCAAGTTAAAAAGAAAGTTTACTGCCTGTTTTGCAGGGAACAAAACCACCTTGTTTTAAGGTCCAGCAAGGTACAGGGACACTGTCTACAGGTCCTGTAGGGATGCTGTCTATAGGTACGACCATGCTGGCAGGGCACCTCAACAGGTTCATACACCAGTTCCTGAGGTCCTCTGGTGGGGGTGAGCTGTTGCCATCGCAGTCCTGAGGGAAAGGGACAAACAAGCCCCTACAAAACAGGAGCATCTGCTGGGAGCAGATGGGGGGGTGAGCGGTGCAGCCCCAGGCGCCAGCAGCACGGGGAGGGATCACACTGATCCCGATTTATCACACCCCGGCACAGTAATTCCCCAGCTCGCCAGTGCCCAGCAAGCCGAGCTCCTTATGCCCGGGGATCAGATTAGTCTGAAAGGTGCTAGAGAGACACAAATCCTGCTCTGCAGCAAGCGTTTTAATAAAGGTTTATTTTTCTTTTTTAATTAACGGTGAGTTATCTAAAAATGGCTGATGGAAAGTATCTGATGGTGGAAGGGCCAGGAGTGTAGCTGGGTAGCGTCCTATCATCAGTCATATAAAAATATGATTGTAACATATGGATATATAGGGATATATATATATCTCTGTGTGTATATATGTGTATATATATGGATATATAATAATTGATATCAGTATATTAATATATCATACACTAATGGGATAGTCACCTTACTCTGTAACATGACATAATATCCAATATGCCTTATTAATGCTGATAATACATTGTATCAGTCCCAACATACCATATTACTCCAGCCAGGGCTACCAAATGTGAACACCTCAAAATATTCCTGGTTTAGGGCTTGACCCAAGTATTTATGAATCACTTTGAGTGCATGTGATTGTTTCATTTGGAAAATGAAACAGTGCTTGGAGAAAGTCAAAATCCTTTACTATCAGAAAGGAAATGTTAAATTATTCAATTTCACACAGCACTTTGCTTTTGACCTGTAGTGATCTGTCATCCTTTGTCCATCAAGACATTTATAAAAGATGTGCAGTTTGGGGCTGAACAAATCCCTTTTGCATATTTCTCTGTGCCTCAGCACATGAACTCGGTCACCCGCACACCCTGCTCCCTCTTTGCACTTCAGCTCTCCACAATGCTCCCATCACACTGTGACTGGCAACACGTTCCTGAGAAGCACTTTGAGTCTCTCTGGAGATAGGAGATATATTATTTATCCTACATTCATGCTGTGAAGAGCTGAATGGGAAGCCACTCAGTCTTGCACAAGATACTGAAGCATAAATCAGTTTACTAGGTCTGTTTGCATGGGTGGAATTGCTGGGGCAAGGGAATAAAGCAAGCTGGAAGAGTCCTCCCTAACACAGGACTGCCATCAGCATCAATTGTGGGCTAACACCCTGCTGCTCTCAGGCCATCATTCCTGGGCTTTATTCTGGATTTCTTAGATTGCTCAGCCTAAAAGGGAAGATGCAAGAGTGACCTGGTATGGGAAGAAAGGGATGCACAGCAGGTTTAGAGCTCCCTCCAGCCCCTTGCTGCTTATTCTGGGACTGATTCTGTCTGCAATTTCCCTTATTCTGATTGATATTCCCTTTGGAAATACAAATCTGGAAAAAATCACCACCTGATACAGGAAATGGGCAGATGTGTATTCTGGCCAAGGGCTTTGCAAGGGGGGAGTGGACATGGGGAGAGTTGTGTCTCATGTGCATGCAGAGCAATGACAGAAGCAAAGTTGGACTGGTCACTGTGCAGTATTATCTGATATTGATTTTCACTGTTTTATTTTACTCCTTATTTCTCTGCTTGCTGTATTGGCCCAATGCCAACTCAAGGTAGAGGCAACCTGCCACAGCATCCAAGAGAGCATTTCCAACAAGAGCAGCAAGAAGAACGAGAATATGAGTCAAAAACTGGAGTGGTGCTGAGCAACAGACTTGTATGGAGAGCAGAGAAATGAAAAGTGAGCTCTGCATGTCCCACACATGGTGTGTGAGGGAATAGCCACACGGAAATGCACCTTAAATTAAGGAAGGAAATTCATGGTTTCAACTCTGTCTTCAGAGGCAGAAAATTGGAGGTGCATGTGACACCCTCCCAGAGAACAACTTCCCTCTCTGATGGTGGCACTGCAGTAAAACACACTCCTCCCAGCAGGCCATGGGCAGTTGAGGATAGCCCTTTTTTCTATCACCCAACCTTATTATAGAATCATCCACACTGGAAAAGATCTCCAAGACCACCAAGTCCAACCATTAACTTCCTGGACCAGTGATCAGAGCCGCTGCTTCTTCCTCCCCTCTGAAACTTTGCTGTCACTGATGGTTTTGGAGCAGAACAACCAACCAGTTCTCCACATATCAATAAACAAGTCATTAAGAATAATGACAAAATACACAATTATTTCAGTTTTTTTTGTAGTTAGAAACCAGAATCAAACCAGGTAGTGCAGCCTAAAGCCTGCTCAGGTACCAGCCTGGTGTCTAAGACCATCAGAGATTGCAGCCTACACTGAGAGACCCTCCCAGTTAATTTCTTTTCATGGCATGGCGATGCTGCCTCAAGCAGCTGACTCATTTCTCAGACAGGCTCTGGTGTGAGATGCCATAGTTCCATGTAGAGTTCAAGAAATGAGAATGAAGAGCACCTTGATAATGCCCTCAGGGTCACATTATCTATGGTAACCATTGAAGATGTGCACAGACAAAACAACAGGCACAATTTGAACTCATCAACTGGGTTCAAAAAGAATTTGGTAACAGCTCAGCTCCAAATAAATGGTAAAACCAATTGAGATGATGCTACAGGCATCTGAGCAACTAATTTTATCTTGTTACCTGCAACATGTTGAGGAGCAGACTCCGGAATTTGGTTCCTTCCACCATGAAAAGGGCCATTTTGTCACAGAGCTTGGCTGCTGTGGAAGCAAAGCTGCGGTCTGTCACCGCTTTCTGGTAGATGGTCTTGACTATCTCCCCCAGCATCTCCTCAGAGTTGGTGGAGTTCTGGGCCTCCTCCATGAAGGTGGTGAGCTTGGAGTCAACATCACTGCTGTTGTTCCTCATGCTGTTGAGAATTTCAATTAATTTGTCCATTTTATTCTTTTCAGGGTCGGTGTTTTCCACCGTGACTTCGTCCTGGTCCGTGAAAAGGGAAAGACAAGGCGTCTGTTACACAAGGAAAAAACAGATATATCAGCCCATGTCCTTGCACAAACAGCAAAGGGGTAAGGGGATTGGGAGGACATAAACAGAAAGAGAAAAGACAGCAATTTTTAGTGGCACAATGGTATAACATTAGCATTGGAAAGCATAAGCGCATGCATCCTGTCCCAGAAACGTCCCCTTTCTCAATTTCCCACACCAGTCAATCCCAAAGTCCTACCCCTCAGCTCAGGAAGAAGATGAGGAGGGTCCTGAGCCAGGATGCCAAAGTCTGATCACCTCTGACTGCCTTTGGCATCTTGGACCAGTTTTTGGTGTCTGTGACATCATGATAATAGACATATTTTTGCTTCTCTTTAGAAAGTGCACTTATGTTAGCAAAATCTTCAGACAACAATCCCATAAAAATATATTTCATATACACATTTAATATAAAATACATACATATAAATAGACATATCTAAATATAAATATATTTTTAATATATACACTTCATGATGTAAATTAAGATCAAAGAAGTCACATGATCCCAGCATTCAAAAGACTCTTGACTTTTCCATCTCTTGCCTACTAAACTTTTCACTTCCCATCATTACCACAGAAATTATTGGTTCTTTTCAACATTTTATTATGCATTTGCTCCTTTTTCCCCAGTGTTAGGCATGCATCCTGCTTGTTCTGGTCTGCTCTCTTCTACCCCTCCAGCTCAATCTTTTACAATACAAACCTGTAGCAAATCCAGTCTCCAAGGGAGTTGTCCAAACCTCCCATTAGGAGACTGCTTATGTTGACAACACCCACCCAAGAGTGGATGCTGAAAGCTTCTTAGTCTTACAAGACTCTAAATTTCTGAGAAGAGCACTAAAATGAATACTCTGAAAGTCTCTGCTATACTCCCATTGCTTTAAAGAACATAAAAATAACTAAGAAAATCTCTTACTCCCCCTCATGCCACATCCAGAAATAGTAAATGCTCATGCATTCAAAGGTATACATTTCCAGCACGCACTCCCATGGAATTGTATATGTTCAGGTTTATTTTTGCTCTGTATTTTGGAAATCTAATTAGAGATAACCCCATGGATGCTTTTTACAGTCTGACAAAAGAATCTCAAGAGAAAGAATCTGAGTTTTACAGGGGGCAAATGGAGATATCATCTCCAAATTCCTCAGAAATCTGTGGCTGAATATTGTTTCCAAAAAGGATTTCTCGTCTGTCACTTGCATGCAATACTTCTGTTATTGTTGGGTTGTTGGAAGGAAGGAAGGAGATAAGGGCATTTCAATTCACTGCAGAGATAAATGGATATCAGCTTTAAAGCAGTGGAGTCCAACTATTCAGCACTTAAGAGTCAAAGTTTGGGATTTAGCTCTGTAGCTGCAGGGACAAATTGCCTTTTTTACCTGTTTTTTTGCAAAGTGACTGAGCTCTTCAGATCAGGTGCTCATGTGTGCACCAGCCTGCCCCCATGGAAAATGGGAGAGCTTCCAGTCCATGGAGAACTCAAGCTGGTAGCAACCTTACCCAAGAAGTCAAGCTCAGAGTCTCAATTCTTTCAATAAAATTCTTTCTCCTGAAGAAGCACAAAGACACCTCAAGAGAAGTGCTGACACTGAGGGTAAATTGGGAGCATTGATGGAAAGGTCCCTTGAGCTTGCCCCACCCTTTGTACAGAGAGTGGCCATCAGCCAGACCCTGAGAAAAAGAGCAACCCAAGAAATAATACCTTTTCTTTTAGTCTCCTCCTCAGCCTATCTTTAGAAGACTGAAGCAAATTGATCTTGGGCCTGTCCCCAGGGCGCTCGTGGGCGCTGTCTTTCCTCTTGGTCTCGGGCTCAGTCTGCTGGGGCTGCTTCTCCACGGCCTCGGGGCCTCGCGGCGCCTCCGTGGGGACGTGCGCCGTGCACGCGGAGCTGTCCTCGATTTTCAGGTTCTCAGTCTCTTTGGTGTTTCTGTGCGTTTCTTTGTCGTTGGGCGAGTGCTTCTGGTTGTGGTGCCATCTCCGGTTCTGGCTGTAGCCGTGGTGGCCCGTCCTGCCCGAGGAGTGAGGGGCCTGGCCTCCTTGGTAAAGTTTCTGGTGGTCCCTGTTATGCTTGGTGCCACCCTGCTGATGATCCGTGTGCTGCTGAGACTTGTTCCCGCTGGGAAGTCTCTGCTGTCGCCTGGAAAGTCAAAGGAAGTCACTGAGAAGTTAGCAGGCCACAGAAAATAATATATAATAATAATAATTAAAAATACATAATATATAATAAAGTGATATATAATAAAAAAAATTAACTCCTGTTAGCTGGAAACCAAATAGGTTTTTTGGTTTGGTTGTTTAGTTTGGTTTTTTATTTTGTGAACTGAATGACAGTGTATTAAAAAAAAATTGTGGAATAAAGTCAAAGGAAGTTCACTCATTCCTTTGTGGTTCTGTTGGGCCAACATATCTGTTCCACCAAACAGCTTGGCCCTTAGCAGGGGACCACAAATGGGGAGGGAATTTCTTGTCATCTAACAACTCATGCCTCTAAGTTTCTTTCAGGGACAGTCATATTTCAGGTGAAAGTTTTTGTGAAGTTGGACAACATGACTTTCGGTTCCCGGGAAAAATTCTCCCAGGTTTTTGTGTTAAATTCTCTCAGGTTTCTGTGTTACTTCCACACTAACCAGAAAAAACAGCTGCAGCAAGTCAGGTAGGCAAGAAATGCCATGAGATTTTTTTTTTCTGAAGGCTTTGGAGCTCCTGATACACCTGGCCTACAGCATCACTTTCTCCTCTTGCCTGCCAACATGGCACACTGTTGCATGAGTTTGCAGTGAGCTAGTTTAACTGCATCAGGGATTTCTAAGTGGGAAAAAAATAACTAAGAAGCAAGATACTAAGTAAACTGGTAATCTGCCCACACCAAATGGTTTTGTTTGGCCTTATTTCACACATATCCTTCGGCACTGCTGCACCAGGGCAGGACACACGCATGGATGAAAAGAGGACCAAAATTGGCTTTGGCAGCATGGAGAGCATGGCATCCAGGACCACAACCTCCAGAGAGAGACCAATGTGTATAGAGCTCCAGATGGATAACAAGGAAATCCAACAGCCACAGAGAGAAGAAACTGCCCCTAAAGGGTTTACTCAATAGACTACAACAACTCAGAAAGAATGAGCAAGCCCCTGAGTGCTGGCTGTAACCAGTAGCCGAGATGGCAAATCCCCAAAAAAACAACAGTTGAATGGAAGAAATGCTTTGGCAGTCTCAGGCATCTCAGATTTCCAAACAGGCTGCAGCGTGGCTGTTCCCATTGGAGAAGGCAGAGCCAGAATGCCATCATCCAGGATGCACCTAAGATGGAGATGGTCCTGGCGCTGGCTGCCTTCTCCAGGGCTGGGTCTTAAGCATGGCCACCCTAAGCATGCTGGCATCCCCTGCATGATGCCTCCTTGATATTGGTCTTGGCTCTGAGAGCCCATGGGGTGTTTTAATGCCTGGCCTTTACAAGGCTGCTGGGAGCAGTGCTAGAGGGTGACACAGGACATCTCCCCAGTATCAGCCCCAAAAACAAGGAAACATCTTTGAGCGCTGTGGTGACCACAGTGGCTTGTTTCCATATTGGTTCTGTAGCTATGATAAAACCCCAGGTCAGTCTCACTCCTTATCCCAAAACCCCACCCCAATCTGGATAAACAGCAGTGTTTACTTTAAACCCATCCCACAGCAATTAATTTTCATCACTGGCACTGCTCAGCTAAGGGAGCTTGCATGAAGGAAGCAACCATTCACAAATACATTTCAATGGTCAGCAGTCTCCAACCCTGCCTGCCAAAGCCATCTGCCCACGGGATCTGTATTCCTTGGCATCCCCAGGAGTCAAAACTTATTTTCTGAGGCCAATTGGCTTTTAACCATGCAGAGTGAGGGCTTGTGTTTAACAAATGCAGGACGAAGAGGCTTGTTCATGGCACTGGAAGGAATTCATGTTTACTCTCAGACCACCAGATCCGGTTTTGTGAGATGTTCAGTGTGTGGTTTTTGGATTTTTTTCTTTTTTTCTTCCCCTTGCAAACTGAATGGCAGGGAATTAAAAAAAAAAAAAAAAAAAAAAAAGGGAAAAAAAACCCAAAACGGAGATGGGAAAAGCTTTCCTGTTTGCTGAAGCCTATGAGCATTTTATGAGTACAGATTCTCCACATCAAGTTTTCCTGGCATTTCTTTGTTTCCTCTCAGTAATGCAATCACATAAACTGCTTTGTAAAGAGCAATTCTTATTAAAAGGGGAATGTCAAAATAAAAGTTAGTTAAAAACCTTATCTGGTAGTAAGGCCTCACAGGCCCAAGTGTAAAAGAGTTTTGCTTTCTGTGGTTTTGCTCTTCTCTCAGACATCTGAGTTTAACTGTCCATTGCATTTCAAATCTCAGCTTATAAGCCAGTCAGCTTGCTACTTTATTTAATTTGTAAATATTGTACAGAAATTACAGAAGTTGCACAAAGACACAGCTATAATTTTGGAAGCAAGGGGAAATGCCTGGAAATGAGCTGGGAACCAAACTTGCCCATAAATTCCTGCAAGACATGCACGCAGGGACAGTTTTTTTTCTAAAGACATATTATAAACCAAACACTTAATGTTTAAGGGCTATGAATTAAAATAAGGTTTAAGATTTAAAAAAACCCAACTAGTTAAGCCAATGTGGAATGTGCAAGATTGTTCATTTTGGGGCCGTTGCAGTAGGGTGGGGGAGAGCAGGCAGCCCTGCCCCTCCAGGAAACAGCTAAAAGGTGATGTCCCCATGGCAAGAGGCAGAGCAAAAACAGACCAAAGCTCTGCAGTCACTAGCCAAAGGGTGAAAACACCAGAGTTAAAAAAGTTTTAGGAAAAAAAATTGCAAGAAATAAAAGGCAAAGGAAGGAGAATGGCAAATAAGGAGCAATGTCTGTGACTTGGCAGCAGTCAGGGGTCTAGACAATCATCCAGCTTTCAGGCAAAGACTCGCTGTGTGCTTTTATCTTCCCAACACCCCAGCGAAGAAGAAAAGCCAAGAAGAAATAGGATCTGCAGGAAAGAAGAGCCAAAGCAGGGAGAACAGGGCTCACATCTTAAAACTTGACTGCACAGCACCTCAAAGCCTGGGAGGCTGGGACGACCCATGCTTGCTCTCAGGTGTCACCAAGGTGCTGGGGACACGGAGAGCCCCAGGAAAGGACAAAATGGGGACCAGCCACACTCCCACTGTAGGTTGTTGGAAACAACCTTGTGCTTGTTCAAGGGCAGCACTGTAGGTGCTCAGATGGCAGCTTAAGGTGATGTCCCAAGATGGTGCCTTGAGGTGATGTGCCAAGCCCAGGGAATCAGACCAGAGAAGAACCCAAATGAACCACCCAACCCAGGCTTTTAGGTCTGAGAGGCTGAAGGGAAGAAGCTGAAGCTTGAATTACACAGCAACACCTCCAAGTAATGCAAGAATTCACCCCAGAAAAATGATGCAGTTACTGGGAAATCATTCCTCTGTCCCCCTCTGTTCATCCCAAGCCATAAGGATGCAGTGCCTTGCAGGGAACCATAACTCAGCTACAAGAAAAAGCATCTGGGCAGTACAATGGTTTCTTATCTCTTGACTCAATTTACCATTAAATAACTATTTTCACTTCAAAGGCCAAATTCCAATTCAGTTCAAAACTCCCCCTGACTTTAGTGGGATTTGGCCATGGGACAAAATGGAAACTAAAGAGACATTGAGAGTCACAAAGAAATTGCAAAAGTACTAAAAAACAAGGGGAGACAGTCAGGGCTGCCAAGCTGGAAATAGGATGGTATTGCTTCTGCTATTGTTTCTCCACCCATTTTTTTATTTAATTAACTAAATGAGATACCTTTCAACAGAATTTAGATCTGACAAATGTCTGTTCTGTTGGAGAAGCCTACGCAAACAAATCTAAGGCTTCAGCTGTCTCGGTGATTACCAGCCTACGTGCTCAGAAATACATGGTTCCTATAAGTTTTTACTACATCGTTTGCTCCCAAGGAAAGGAGCAGGAAGGCACAAGTCTGGGGAAAATAACTCTAGACACGTGGACAGCTGTGGTCTAAAACACAGCTTCTCTGTCCTGTCAGCCTTGCCCATATTCTCACGAGTGAGATGAGTCTTTTGAGAGCCCCCACCATTTGTCTGGCATGTGGGGAGCTGGAGGACAATGTGGGGCTGCATTCTCCTGGTGGCTGCACAGAGATCTGGGTAAGCAATTCCTACAAAAACTGAGAGGTGAGCAGGCACATAAGAGCACTGGTCTCATGAGGGGCAGCTGAGGGAGCTCAGGTGGTTCAGCCTGAAGAACAGGAGGCTCAGGAGGGACCTTCTGATTCTGACAGGAGGATGCAGACAGGTGGGCATTGGGCTCTTTTCTCAGGGAACAAGGGACAAGACAAGAGGAAATGGCCTCAAGCTGTGCCAGTTGAGGTTTAGATTGGATATTGGGAAAATTCCTTAATTGAAAAGTATGTCACACCCTGGCACAGCTGCCCACGGCAGTGGTGGAGTCCCCATCCCTAGAGAGATTTAAAAGCTGTGTGGATGTAGCCTCTGGGGACGTGGGTCAGTGGTAGCCTGAACAGTGCTGGGGGAATGGTTGGACTCGATGGTCAAAGAGGTCTTTTCCCACCTATACAATTCTGAGATTCTATACATTTCCAGTGGCACTTAAGACACTTACCCCCACAGAGCACCTTTTATGGCCAAACAGACTGAAATCCCATCCTGGGACTGAGGGACCAGTCTCTGCAAATGCTGGTTCCTGTCTTTGGAGAAGCTGCCTGGATACTTGCCCATAATCTCAGCCAACTTCCCCAGGGCACAAACCCTCCAGGACACCTTAAGCTCCTTGCAGAACTAAAATTCTGATTTAGTCCTGCTTTTGTGCAGAGCAGAATACCTGGTGGGCACAGCTCACCAGGGGGCCAGTAATTAATAACTAAAATGGACTTGCAGATACTCAGGCAACCTTCTCTACTCCTTGCATCTTTCTGGTGCTTGAATGACCACATTCCTCACTGTATTTGACAGACACCAAGTTTCTCTGAACCCTTTTGTCTGCTTGGGCAGGGTCTCATCTCTCTGTGAGGGTTGGGAATATAATGCTAAGTCTTGGAAGTATCTCATGATCAGCTTTGTTATTAAAATGCCTGCAACTCATTAGCAACCACTGTTGCAAAGGATGGATTAAGATTACAGAATCATTGATTGGTTTGGTTTGGAAGGGACCTTAAATATCAGTCAGTTCCACCTCCCTGCCATGGGGAAGAACACCTTACATAACAGCAGGGTGCTTCATGCCCTATCCAGCCTGGCCTGGAACACTTCCAGGATCTGCTGCAGGAATGGACTCTGTGGGACCTCCCATTCCCATAATGACCCCAGACCCCTCTTATCCATGACACCCCTCAAGGCTGGGGGAGCAGAGCATCCCCAAGGAACTCAACAGCTTCTCCTGCAAATGGAGAACTGGTGGGGCTCCCTGTGGGATGTCAGGCCGCCTCTCTCACCTTCTTTCTGAAAATCTCAACACTATTTTCCATTAAGGGAGGGAAATTAAGAAGAGTCCCTCTTAGAGTCACCACCAAAAGAGTAAAATTCTCAATTTAGCATGTGAGTTATTTCTGGCTGTACTAGCTAGCTGCCCAGGAAACTCAGTCTAAAGAGGGAAAGGGCAGGAAAAAGCAAAATCCTCTGAAACATCCCCTGAACAAACTCATGTCTCCAGGCCTAGTCTTTGTGAACTAAGCATATTCTAGCCAGACCACAAACAATTGGGCTGGTATCCCAAAGCAGGCACTGCTGGAGAGATTTGGGCATGGCAGTACTGCTGTGGTCAGAAACATCCATCATCACTGGCTTTGAGCCTTTAAGAGATGTTGTGGTCCATACTGGAGGGACTGAAGGATCCTAGTTAGGATGGAATGGAATTTTATTGCTTCTAAAACTACCAAAAGGTAGGTACCAAGAGGTCTGGGGAATATTGTTACTGATTTATAACGAGGAAGAAGGTCTGAATTTCTATTTTAGAGGCCTGACTTCCCCCAGAAGTACTCTTCAGCAAGACTACCTCCATGAGAGGCACTCTGATGTTTCACATGCATGGATAATGGTAACCCAGCACTGCTTTGATGCAGGGAGCATCACAGCCCAACCCCAGCCATTTTCTATCCTTGCTACGGCTGAGAATGGGAAACACTTGTACAAGCTTGATGGTTCCACACAATTTAATTGAAAACCTCTAAACCCCACAGAAAGCAATAACCACCAGCTCCAAGGATGAAGAACACAGGATTTGTGTTGTGTTTTCCCTTTGGCTTTCTCTCTCAAACTGGTTTCACTTGGCTCCAGTTTCATTTTTGTTTGCATTTTTCTCAGATGAGAAGGGAACAAGATGTCATGTTCACTCCTGAAAACAAAAATGAAATTATTCACACTTCTTTCATGCCTTTCTGTCACCAAGGGTAGAGACCACCCCAACTGCTAGACTGAGCCCACATCATCTGGCCAGACATGGCATCTTGGAAGTGTAGAAAGTCCACCTGTCAAAATGGTGGTGATCAAGATTTAAAACCATCTTTGAACAGCTGAGATGAAGTGCATAGTTTAAGTCTTACACGTATGCATCTTTACAAACATACAATGAATGCCAGAAGACAAGCACAGCCAACCAAAACAATGCTGTGAGGGGAGAGATGTTTGTGATGAGGCTCAGAGTCTCTGGCTGCTGGGAAAAGCATTATGAAACCCTCATGTGAGTTGCCTACGTGGGCACAATGCTCTTTGTCAACACCTTGGTCCTGAGGTACACTCACTGCTGACAACCCTTCCTTTGGGCCTGGACACCACATCTGCTAGAGATGACTTCATTTGGTCCTCTAGAGCATAATTAGACTCACTATAAACCAACATGGTAGCACTGATTTTCACAATGATGGTTGTAAAACACCAGCACAGGCTGCTCAGAGAGTTGGTAGATGCCCTACCCCCAGAAACATTCAAGGCCAAGTTGGACAGGGCTCTGAGCAACTGTGGTCTAGTGGAAGATGTCCCTAACCATGGCAGGGGATGGGACTGGATGAGCTTTAAAGGTCCCTCTGAACCTGAACTATTGTGTTAGTGTGATTCTGTGTCTTTACATCCAAAATTCCCACTGACTCACAAGCGCACGGATCAATGACCAACTCCTCCCACCCTATTCACAGGCCCACCAGCCTGCAGACTGTGCTGCAGGAGCAGAGAGGGCACTGCTGGGCTGAGGGGACATGGCACAACACTCCTTGGGATGGACTCAAAAGCACTGAAAAGCAAACCTCACTGCTGCTGAAGCCCAGGGACAGCCCTCACACTCTGCAATGCTTGGCTGCACGGGCTGCCTGAGTCAGCTATTTTCTTCCAAGCTTCATGGAAATGAATCTTCAGGAGGAATTTAAGGAGCTGTTTTGCAACAGCAGCTTGGGAAAGATATCCCAAGTACAGATGGCATGTGAGATAGCTCCGAAACAGCTCCTTTAATGCTTTGCTGGATCTCCCACAAATCACTAGGGATGTCAAGATAGAGGCCCTTGCTGCATAGAGCAGGCAACCAGCTAGGAAGGCACCTCCTGGACTTCAAGGCTGACTGCTGTGGCTGGTGTAGAAATCACTGCTGCGATTTCATGTAGAAATTGCTTGGAAATTACTCTTTGAAAACTGCATTATTTGGAATTACGTTGTTGTATTCTCAGCATACTGTAAACAAGATTGCAAAAATTACGTAAAAGCCATCGGAAAACACAGTGACAAGGAACTGAGTCCAGTTTAGACAAAATAGTTTAAATTAAGACACGACCACAGTACACAATGTTTCCCAAACACAATTGGATCCTGGACTACTGGTAAGAATGTGGCTTGAATGAATATGGAATCATCTTTTACTACTTTGCAATAAAAGAGCTTATACTTCAGACTCCAGGCTGCCTCCTTTAAAAATACACCCAGGCTGATCAGTTAACCCGAGATCTGATAATCCTCCAAGAGTTATAAACTTTAAACCCATGCCAAGATGCACAGACACAGCCCACCACCATCCTCTGTGGTCTGTCCCTCAAGACACATCCTAAATAGTACAATGAGCCCCCACCTGCTGCCTTTGTGTTCAGCTGTCTTCCTTTAGACCCCTGTGCCTCTTTGACCTGCAGCAAGGAGACATCCTAGGTTTTTTTTTTTTTTCCATACCCTATTTATACCAGTGCTTTCTAGTGAAGAAATAAATGTCTTTCCTGTAGGAGCTAAGGCAAGATTTGACAGGATCTCCTGACAGCTGTCCAGACATATGAGATGACCCAAAGTCAATGGCAAGCAATTACTTCCGACACAGGGATCCAGTAAAACATCAACCCAAGCTGCAGAGATGCTTCGGACTTAGGTGTGCCAGAATCCTTTATCAAACACATTAAATTCAATTCTTTAAACAAGATGAAGCAGCCCGTATCATTTAATGTAGAGATTTGGGAGCCAGGATTGATCCAGAAATTGATTTATTGCAACTCAGTGACAATCCTAAGCTGCTTCCTGAATGTTTACTTAACTCTGTCCCACTGTCAAAAGAGGAGTTCATAGAATTATAGATGGTTTGAGATGGAAGGGGCCTTTTACAAGCCATTTAGACAACCCCCTCTCTTGTTGAAGGTGACCCTCTGAACAGGGTCACCTTCAACAAGAGAGCTCTCTGCTGCTGACCCCACTCCTCCGTCCTCTCTCATGCTACCCCTAACACTCCCACAGAATTGCTAAGCTGTGCCAGGGTCTGATTCACTCCCAAAGCTTAATTTCTCTTGGACGAGTTTTCACTTGTCAGTTTGGACGGGAACACACTGCCTGGGGGGAGGCACAGATCTGGGCCACCTTCTGCAGCTCTGATGTCACGTAGCTGTCGGCCCTTGCTGCTTGGGGACCTGCACCCCCAGCTTTAACCAGGAAATTAGGAAGATCCATAGCATCTGCACAATGCTGGGAATGGCTGGAGCAATGTTAGTTTAAAGGAAAGAAAGAAGCCTGTTGTCCACTCGTGCCCTGGAGGCTGTCACGCTAAATAAAGACATTATCAGAGAAAGAGCAGAGACTCAGCGCCTTCATGCCTGTCAATGACCCTGACACCTTCTGAATCAATCTAAGGACTTTCTTTCCCACAGATGGTCCCTTGGAGACAGACTGCTGTGGCTGTAGTAGGAATAAATGGAAACAAAACAGTTAACAAATAACCAAAAATAGAGCATAGTTACTTTTTTTTTTTTTTTTAATATGGAGATGAAAAATCCCTGGGTGATTTATGTGCCAGCAGAGATATTAGCTGCATATAATAGATGCAATATTTTTAATACTAATATTTTGGGCTGAGACAAGAGCCGGAATGGAAAGTATTTCCAGTGCCTTGACTTCTTTATTTTGCAAACATCAGTTGCTAACTGGGGTCAGACAGAAATATTGTTTCTGCAACAAGAGCCCAAACAACTTAAGCTGGCAACTTCTTCATACACTAACCATGCCAGGAGGCCCTGCAGAGCTCCAGCTTGTTGCTCCCTCCCAGGTCCCCGAGGCCAACATCCCCAGCTTGGGCTTGCAGGGAGAAGGAGGGGCGGAAGATGCTCTTTTGCTTAGAGGTTGGCTACTTGCCATGGCCAAAAACTAGAAGTCACCACCCAAACCATGCGACCCCACCACTGAAGTGCTGCTGGGCTTCTTCAAATAGGCCAGGTTTCATTGAATTACATCACATCACACAGTGGGTGCCATAAAGCCTTTCATTTATACCCACTGAAAGTATCAACCTGTGCTGTATCAGCCTGTGCTTGCCCTCATCTCTGAGCTCAGTTACCAGATAGTCTGGGGAGCAATCTGGCAGCATGAACCCCGGGGTGCTCACTCTGAGACGGTGGCACATTTATACTTGAGGATGGAAAGCACGAGAAAGAAGCAAGTTATTTCACTTCATATTCACTCCAGCAACCAACTGCTGACAACACCTCCATGAACTCACACTGGAAAACAAGGTGTAGATGGATGAATCCATTTCCAGTGCCGAGGAGCCGTGCCGGAAACACTCCACCAAGGAGAAAGCCATTTCAATAACAGATCGGTTTCCTAGAGCAGAGGAACCTGCTGCTGTATTTCCTTCCCTCAATTCTGGCTGGCTGAAATAGCATCACGTAGCCATGTTTTGCACTGTGTGACAGTCAGAGAGAAGCCCTGCAGGGCAGGCTCAGAGGTGGCAGGGCTCACACACAGGAGGATCTGGTGGCCAAAGATTCACTCCAAGGTCTGTGGTGGAGGAAGGTCCAGCTACAAACTCTTTCCACCTTTCCACCTCAGTTTCTTCACAGTCAAAGGGGAGATGCTGAGAGCAGTCCTCTGCCAAAAGCCACCTTGAGGTTGGTGAAACACTGATGAGGTGTTTTGTTGTCCATCTCTCTGGCTGCTTGCCCGGGGGATGGCTCTTGCATTCTTTCTCTGTGACCCATCCTACATCCCATGCCTGCACCCACAATGAAGACCTTTCTCACATGTTGGGTAAAAATAAATAAATCACACCAGGAGCTACCAAAGCAACACCAATACAAGCAATACCAAAGACATGTACCTGCTGGACTGAGTCAAGAAAATGTAAAGGAGATGCTCTAAGGGCTGGAGACAGGTTGAGGAAACTGGGGATGTTCACCTGGAGAAAAGAGGTTCCAGGGAGACCTCACTGCTGCCTTACTGTACTTAAAGAGTGTTTATAAAACAAGAGAGAGACTGTTTATGCAGGCAGATAGGGATAGGACAAGGGGACATGGTTTTAAACTTAAAAAGGGGAGATTTAGATCAGATATTAGGAAGAAATTCTTCCTGTGAGGGTGGGGAGGCACTGGCACAGGTTTCCCAGAGCACCTGTGGCTGTTCCTGGATCCCTGGAAGTGTCTAAGGCTAGGCTGGATGGGGCTTGGAGCAACTGGGGATAATGGAAAGCATCCCCATGGCAGGGGAGTAGAACAGTATGATATTAAAAGTTCCTCCCAAACCAAGCTATTCCAGGATTCTGTGAAGATGACCAAGTTGTCCCAGGAGGAGAACTACTCAGAGTGTTCTGGAGCATCTCTCCTGTGAGGAAAGGCTTAAAGAGCTGGGGTTGTTCAGCCTGGGGAAGGCTCTGTAGAGATTTTATTGCAGCCATTCAATACTTACAAGGGAAAGAAACCTTAAGATCAAGTCCAACCATTAAGAAGGGAGAACACCGCTGGGAAGCAGCATTGCACGCTCCTCTCACCCTCGTCCTGGTGTCCACTGCTGCTCACCAAGCCAGGAGACCTTGCGTCACCCATCACACCTCTCTCCTCTTGCTCTTATGGCCCTTCTGTCCAGCTCCAGCACACCAACAGCACATCTAAGTCCAAGTTAAGAACTCTGCTGATGCAGGATGGCATGGCAAACACAAGGTAAGGGGAGTGATGTCCCAGCTGGAAGGACAGCCAGCAGCACACGCGGACAATACGTCCGCCCTGCTCGCGCGCTGTAATTCATTAAGTCATGGTAACGCAATCACCCAGCTGAGCCCTGCCAGGATCAAGCTGCAGGGCTGGTATTGTCCTCTGGGGACCTGCAGCCCTGAGAATTAATTCTCAGGAGTGTAATAACTCCCACTGACACAGCAGAAAATCAAACCAAAATTATGATCTGTCTCTAAACTGCCTTCTGCCAACCCCTCGGCTGTGGCGCTGCCACCGCCAGCTCTGCTCGGGCAGGCAGGGCAAGCACCCACTGCTGGGATTGCCATGACTATGAACACTTATTTCCTTGAGGAGACTTATCACAAAGGACCAGCATTGCAACAAGGAGCTCTTCATCTTGTTCTCGAGGAGGCTCAGCTTCAGCTGGCACAGCTTTCTTAGGTCATGTGGTTTAGTTTTAGGTAGTTCTGTGGGAAGCAGAGAGCTGGACTTGAGGGTCATTATGGGATACCTCTATATTGACATAGTCTATGATTAGGACAAGGGGGAATGGTTTTAAATCAAAGGAGAAGATATTTAAATTAGATATTAGGAAGAAATGATTGACTGGGAGAGTGGGCAGGCCCTGGCACAGGTACTCCCACAGCAGCTGTGGCTGGTCCTGGATCCCTGGAAGTGTCCAAAGCCAGGCTGGATGGGGCTCAGAACAGCCTGGGATAATGGAATGTGTCCCTGCCCATGGCATGGGGTTAGAACGAGGTGATTTTCAAGGTTTCTTCCCACCCAAACTATTCTGTGATTCCTTTTGGAGATGCACCGTTTATTGCACTTGTTACTGAAAACATGACCTGTCCTTCATCACTGGTTCAAATTTTCTAAATATTAGGCAGAACTGCACCTCTTATTTTAACATCTCTGCTTAGGTGCTTTCAGCTGCTTAGAAGAGTTTCTTACGTCACTACATTCTAAACACTACTGTCTATCTAGATGCTAGTGTTCCTATTTTCCATTGCAGGCAAGTATCCCACCAGACTCACTTTTGTGCTTGAAAATAATAATAATAATAAAAAAATCACTCCTGCATTTGTTTCTCTTGGAGAAGAGTCAGTTTTTCAAAGCTACCACTATGCTGGCTCAACTGCCCCACAGCCTGCTCAGCATGGATGGCTGTGACATCCCTGTTGGGTTTGGGGTGCTCCCTCTGCACCCCCTAAGTCCCCTCCAGTAAGCCTCATCAGCTCCCAGGAGGGCATGGAGAAGACAGGAGCATAAGGATGAGGATAAACCCCTGACTTCCAGATGCTGCTTCAAGGGTTCAGACCCATGTGCTGTTAAACCTAATTAATTTGATTTGGAAATCCTACTGAGAAGGAAAGGAGTGTTTCAACTTCTTCAATTCCTTCCCTTCCTCTCTCTTTATTCTGTTCCAACAGAAGTTCAGCAATGTGCTGCAAATCATTTAGCTCAGTGCAAATTTTCAGTTCATCTGAAGCATTTAATTTTGTTCCAGCTAGAAATGGCCCTTTGGCCCTAAAATAACGTCTTGATATTGTTGTTTTTAATAAACATCCTCTCCTCTCACTGCAAAGCCCTCAGCAAATGGCCCTGAAAGAACAAAAGACATTTCTGTATTGTTTTAAGTTCTCTTCCTTTCTGAAAAACCTCAATTAAAACGGTGAAAAAGCTACTATACTCTGTAATTATGAACTCATTTCTATTCACTCGCTCAGCAGGAGAGCTTTGTCCTGTTGACCTCTGGGAATGGGTTTCTAAGGCTCTTCCAAAATTTCACAGCCTTAAAACCGACACATTCATGCCAGGCGTAAAACACGTTCACCTTCACCCAATATAACTTGAAATCTTCAAACCTGGGGTGAGAGCTGCTCCTCTGACTACTTTTATTTGTGAGAGGAGCCTTAGTGCTGGCCATGAATGGACTGGCTCTGGAAACAGTGCAACCCCTTCAAGACAGCATGAAAACTGCATGAATGAGGGCTGTCAGCTGACTGTAAGGTGTTTTCAAACAAATACCTTGCATGTCACACTCCTGAGTGATGGCTGGGATACTCTTTATCTTTCCAGTACAAGAACTACCTGGCCTGAAGAGGATGCATCCCACCCTCTTGACTTGCCAATGGGATGCTTGTGGGAAAAAGTTGGAGACTTATTTTGGTTAAGTTCCACTGGGGAAAAAAAACTTGTGAGACAAAATGCTGGGATAGCTTGGTTATGTGTATCTTTAAACTCTCAGTGCAAGATTAAGGAAGGAAAACCAGAGGGAAAGCTGTTTTTTAATAAGAAAGGAAACAGAAAAAAAGATGATGCCTGAGAACACAGAATTAGGTAAAAATTAATGCAGAGAAGCAAATTTTCACATAAAATGATTTAGTAATGTCCTTCAAACACAAGCTAGAAAAACAGCTTTAAAGTAAGTCCTTTAAATAGGACTATAAATGACACTGCCTTAGAGCCAGTTACCAATCCTCCCATGATTTCATGTGTCCATAACACACCTCAGAACATCCATTTATTTCATCTTTATGCTTAGGACTAAACCAATGGGAACACATAAACATCCACAACACAGCTGAGGCACAGCTCATCAACCAGTTTCCCAAAATCCCACTCAACTCCAAGGGCTTGGGTCAGCTCATGTTTTGCCTGAATTGTGCAAGAAGAAAGCACCCCAGCCGTGATAACCACTCCAGGGGTCTCCTCAGACCTTAGGACATACCAGATGAATCAACTGGACATCCCCCCACCAGCTCTCTACCAGAAGAAAGAAGATGCTACCTCTTCTGGAAGCAGTTGATAACTGATGTGATGGTGAGCTAGGGGTTGTAGCCTTTAAAGGGCTCAGGGCTAAACCTTTCCACGTGTGGTGACAACAGCTCTGCTGACGCCTGTTTATGAAAAAAACAAGAGCAAGAAAAGGCTACTCCACACCTCACACAGGCTGCTGTGGAATCCTGCTCATCACCAGTACCAAGCCAGTTTGGCTGGTAGAGCTCAGAAGTGTCAGTGGCATACCTCTCCTATCTAACTTGCCTCTTTTTAGTCCACTGTATGCTTTGTGATTGATGTGTTGAGTTATATTTGGTCACAAAAGAGGTAAGAAAAAGAACAAGGGTGCAGGTATTTACTTCACCATATAACTTAAAGCTTGGGTCAGAAAGGACCTTACAGATCATCCCATTCCACCTCCTGCCATGTGCAGGGACAGCTTCCACTACCCCAGGGTGCTCCAAGCCCCATCCAACCTGGCCTTGGACATTTCCAGGGATGGGGTAGAAACAACTTCTCTGGCAGCCTGTGTCAGGGTCTCACCACCCTCACTGGGAACAATTCCTAATTCCCAATAGCCCATCCAACCCTGCCCTCTGGCAGTGTGAACTCATTCTTCTTTGTCCTACCACTACACGCCCTTCTAATGAAAGTTTCAATCCCAACTGAGAATGGGATGCCCAGTCTCAAGTGTCTGTTCATGCTGAAGAGAGCCCAGAAAAAAATCCTTGTCCCAGCACTCCCTCCAGAGTGAGGTGTTTTGGCTCAACTCCTCCCACATCTCTTTGTTTTTCTGACTTCCCTGGTTCTGGTCAACATAGGAAGGCAAAATAAAGCAAGGAAATACGTTCTCTATAAGATGAACAGGCTAACTTTTCTTATGTGGGGGAGAAGCATCCTCCAAAGCTCATTGAACACATCCCCTCTCAGCATAATAGGAATTTGGGCCTCCAGTTCATATCTGGTCAATGTAATTATGGACTCACAAAGTGGG
Source organism: Serinus canaria (assembly GCF_022539315.1). Lineage (NCBI taxonomy): Eukaryota > Metazoa > Chordata > Aves > Passeriformes > Fringillidae > Serinus > Serinus canaria. Next base: position 74,296,490 of record NC_066343.1, on the reverse strand, counting down.
ATACAGCTGACAGTGACACTGGAGATGCCTTACAGCATCTTGTTTGGCCTCCAGCCATTTTGGTGCTGGCATCATAAGGTCTGGTGTCTGGCAGCTCCTTGCATGGAGTTTGAGACAAGCTAGGGCGCCTGAAATAGCCCGTGATCAGGGAGGAGAAGCCCAGCAGCCTCTGATAAAGTTGAACACTGAATGAGGTCTCCCATGTTCCCTGCAAAGCCTTGGATTTAAGAGTGGCTGCTCTCCTAACCTTCTCCACAGTTGCAGAGCCACCATGAGCTCCTGTTCACTCCAAAATGCTCACAGAAATTACTGAATCACACAGTGGTTTGAGTCAGAAGGGGCTTTTCAAGATCACATTTCTCTACCCCTCCCATGGGCAGGGACACCTTCCGCCAGACTAGGCTGCTCCAAATCTGGCCTGGAACACTTGTGAGGAGCCATCAGTGACAACAACTCATTGACCTCCAGACCACACAGTAAAAAGCCCCTAATACCACACAGTAAAAAGAAAATACTGAGTTTTCATAAAAACCACCTCCACCATAGCATCCACCACAGCCACACACTTAAGTTCTGGATTTTTTTTCGCTGGAACAATTATTTTGCTTTTGGTGAAGCAACATCTTAAGACACTGAGCCTATCCAGCAGCCCATACATTTCTATCAAGGTTTCATAACAGTAACATGCTTTGCTGGTGGTACATAAAGTCTTTCAAGCAGTGGCAGAGATGGATAAAAACAACGTGCAAAAGCCTCCTGATGCCATGCATTTGCTTGGCTATTTGGGGTAAATTTAGTCTGCAGGACAGGGGTCACTTCAGTCACCAAGACTGTGAAGAAAAAACGGGCATTAAAGGTCTTGTGTTTTAAGAGTTTTTGTGTAATGACAAAGCGATTCAACAGTGAGGTGGCAACCCTGCAGCTGGGAAATGCATGCAGCTTGCTCCTCCGCTGCCTCCTGGCATTAGGAAAAAAAAGAACAATGAAAGGAAAGGATAAATTTTGTGTAGATGGGTATCTTTTAACCCTTCTGCATGGGTCTTTAGCAGGAACACAAGGAGGACAGATCAGATATGGAAAACAGCAATGGACATGCAAACCCTGACGTCCTGCTCACGAGCACCATGTCCTGTCAAACTCACAAAGGTTTATCTTTCTCTTGCCATTGGTGTCGAGCCCAAAGAGCTCTCTGATTTTTACAGCAGTGCTTTATCCTTGCACATACATAAAATGCAGAATCCTTTTGGCTGCTGCCAGCATCAGGAAAGGAGTTGTGAGCACAGCACCCCTTCTGTGGTGTGCTCTGCCAGCAGGATGGTGCCCACACCACCTGCCCTTGGGGGGTGAAGCATGGCTGGGCATATTTTCACTAATGCCCCCAACACGTAAGGCCTCCGTGCTGCCCACAACACCAGAAACGAGAGCAGCTGGCTGGAGATCCTCTACTCAGCCTGCCACAGCTTGAGACATGGGTGACAGGCAAAAAGAAATTCCCCAGTGGATGCTAAATACCAACTGCTCCACCTCACTGCTCCTGATGTTTTATGTGGACCACTTGGATGATGGGAGGACCCCACGTGTGCAGCTCTGGGGATGGTGCTGGGGCAGGTGACTTGCTCTTAGATAAGCTGACCAAGGACTGATGCTAGATATAAATTTGGCTAAACTTCAGATGGCTTCTGCAGAGCTGTTGAATCATCTGTGCCCTGAAGGTACCAGGGCTTAGATTACTCCACAGGGATATCACAGAATCCTAGAATGGGTTCATTTGGAAGGGGCTTTAAAGCTCATCTTGTTCCATCCCTGCCATGGGCAGGGACACCTTCCACTGACCCAGGCTGATCCAAGCCCCATCCAACCTGGTATGGGACACTCCCAGGGATCCAGGGGCAGCCACAGCTGCTCTGGGCACCCTGGGCCAGGGCCTGCCCACCCTCCCAGCCAGCAATTCCTCATTCCCAATATCCCATCTGTCCCTGCCCTCTGGCAGTTTAAAACCAATGCCCTTTGCCATGCTGTGTCCTGCTCACTAAGCGATGGTTAAAGGCAGCAAAAGGTGTTGATGGAATCAACCAAAGAACCTTCAGACCTCACCTCCAGGTGTTCCCTCCTGACAGAAACTGCAGTGCTGCCCAGCAGCTTCACCCATGTCTGAGTCTCACCAGCTGCATGTTCATTGGGTGTCAGAAAGTGGCTTTTTGATGATTTGAGGATTATTCCTTCAATGGTGAGCCCAGTGCAGGCTTTGCTCTCAACAACCTGCTCCCGCAGGAGTGGGGTCTCTGTGCTGTGACCCCTGGCAGAGCCTCCTCCTCAGCTCCTGGAAGGAAAGGCAGTGGGGCAGAGTGATGCCACCACATCTGGCCAGTATGGCTCTGCAGGTCAGAAGGGCTTCTGCTTGACCCTTCCTGATATCATCTCTGCCCTACTCTGTCACCACCCCACCATACCTAGAGGGCAGCTGCTGGACCAACCAGATCCAAATGACAAAAGGTCTTACCCAACAGCCTCATGAGAGGGCATGGGAGTAACTACAAACACAAGGAGGAATGACTTTGTGCTGGGTGCAACTCCTTCCAGTTCCCTCCATCTGTTACTCCCTTGGTGACAACCAGACCTTCCTCTGACTTCCAGTCTTAGTTAAATAGCCAGTTTTATCCACTTCCTCCTCACAACAGTGTGTTTCTTCAGCAGAAACTGCCCTTCTGCCTGTGCACCTTTTACCCCTGGGTACCTTGACAGCATCTGCATCAGCCCCCAGCCTCTGCCAGGCAAGGCTAAACCAGCTGACATGTGTGAAGCAGAATTTCCTTCTCTGAGCTCTCAAGTTTATTTATCCTTCACTTCCCTGGGTGACTTTGGATCCTCTTAGTAACAAACAGAAGGAAAAAAAAAAGAAAAAAAAGACAGAAAACTTTTGCTTTCCATTTTATCTCATCTTAAATCCCCCTTGCTCATGGCTCCATCTCACTCTGGCACCACATGGTCCTGCAACTCCCACCCGAGCATGTACCTTGCCCCTGAATGAGGAGACCTTGCCCTTGAAGGAGCAAGCTGGGCCAAGCTGATTCCTGTGGTGTTTTACGACAGGGTGAAGCGGCAGAGTGCCTTTATGGTGTTTTGAAAGGAAATTGTACAGGAACAATGTCCTGAGCAGCGTGGCTATTGAAAACCCTTCACAAAAGGAGTTTGTCACAAGAGGAAAAGCAGCTTAATCAGTCGAACTAATCACTGTAGGTGGTTGAGTGTCCCCGAGGATCTGTAAAATTAAATATAATGGGAAAAGAAATATATCACAGCTTGCCTACGCTCCTCAGTGGAGCCGCCAGCGGATATGGGACGTTGCCTGCCTGGCCCTGAGCCCACCATGACCATCCTTTGGGCTGTCCCTAGGCAGAACCACCTCCCTGAAGACCTACATGGCTGGGCTGGGATGAGCCCCAGGAGTTTTCTCAGCAGTGTAGGCCCTGACTGGGGAATTGGGACAGGGATGCCCACTCGGTGTGCTCACCCCAGATAACCCAGTGCGCGGCGTGGGCGTCAGCAGGAGGGTCACGGTGCTTACACAACCCTCCTGCTTCAGGAAGAGGAAACTGTCCCTGACAGCTACCCAGGGCTCTCCAGGGAAGGAGGATATTTCTGCCTCCCTCAGCTCTGAATCTAATTAAGTCCAGAAAACACATACAGACAGAAAAAAATAATCCAGACTGTTTTTTCCTGATCATTTAAGTGCAATGCCAAGTTAATGCAAGGAAGTAAATAAAGTCAGACAATGCTAGAGAAAACTTTGGGACATTTTTGTAATTTTGTTCTTGAAATCTTTAAGTATTTGGGGCATGCTAAAAGGACATGGGGAGAGCTCCTGAGCCTCTGCTCCCAACCCTTCCCTCCATGTATGAGCCAGGAGGACCTGTGCAGCCTTCTGCTGCAGCTCCCACACAGCGGTTTTATGTAGGGTGGACTCCCCAGGTGCAGAAACACCCCTCTGAAAATCTCATCCAACAGGAGAAGGAGGAGACGACACAAAGCTCAGTCACAGTTAAAGGTGATGATCCTTCACCTGAGGCTGCCTGTGATCCCCAACAATCCAGGCTGGGACAGGCAGGGCAGTCCCTCATGGCTTTGGTCACTCAAAGCCTGAAGACACATCAGCTGCACAGAAGAAGCACAGGAGATTCCCACTTTTTCTACTGAAAAAAAAAGGATTTCAGGGGCCTTTTGTGAAGGTATTGATTAACTCTTGGGCTTTTACTCCATTTTCCCCAGGACCCATGTCTGTTCTTCCCTCTGCCATCCCTTCCTGTTCTTGGCTCCAGACAAAGACAACCAAAAGAGCCATAAGTTACCAGCCAGCATCTGTGCACACCCAAGAATTTGCTTCTGCCAAGCTGTTCAGCCTGATCTGTCCTTTGAATCCATCAAGATGTTGGATCAATGTGATTTCAATGGTGCAAACTTTTTAAGACTTCCCCAAAAACCCTTTCCTGGTCATTAGGAAAACTGTTCCCTTCCTCAAGAGACACAGAACCGTTTCAGTACTGTTAACCAGAAGACCAAGAAGTAGGTACAACCCCACCTGTCCTATTGCAATTCCATATATTTAAACTTCATATATTCCCTGTAAAGTCTATTTGAAAAAGCAATGTTTTTTATCATTCCTACAAGGCTGGGGCAAGCCACTGTCGATGTATTTCCATGCATTTCCAGGCCAAAGAATTGGGCCAGCTGGACTCTCCATCCCAAACACATCACACCAGGAAGCCATGGAAATTGGAGGAACCTTGGGCAACACAAAGTCAGCCAGTAATCCTTAAAAAACAGGGGATTTGGGAACTTTTTGAAAAAGAACGGGCCAAACTCAGAGCCCATCTGCCCAAGGAGATCATATCCCACACAGCTTGTGCTGTGCCAGCAGGGAGGCATTGGGTTGGGAGAGGTTTGAGGAGAGGACTTGAGCAATGTGGGGTCTGTTGCGTCCCACATTCCACAGTATCTTTCTTCTTGCAGGAGAGGTTGTGCCACCACCCAGAAAAACTGAGTCCTTCCCTAGAGGTGGCTGCTCTTGGAAGGTCAAACTAAGATCTCAGCAACAGTGGTGCCCTCCACCACCCTCATCAGGAGGTGGCAGTCACACCTCCTGACTCAAAGCCAACAGAGAGGACACTGCCTGCAGGATTGATACCAGGAGAGGTGGGGAGTGATACCCCTACAGCTCTGATCATAAGCTCGTTGCGGGAAGGGCCCCCTACCTCCTGCAGGCTTTTACAGCACCGTGTGCAATCAAACCCTCCAGCAGATGTGGCGCTGATGTTGATTGCTGTGATGGAAAATGTGCCCAGTTTTTTTAATGACATCTAATTTGCTCTTCATGCCTATCTTATGCAACAAATGAAGCATGCATCCATGGGAAATCATAGGATCCCAGAATGATCTGGCTTGAAGGGAGCTTGAAGACCATTCAGCTCCAGAAGCAGGGATACCTTCCACTAGGCCAGGTTACTCAGAGCCTCATCCAACTTGGCCTTGAACACTTTGAAGGATAAGGCACCCACAGAAATGGAAAAAAATGGTTGGGTAACATAAAAACATAGCACATTGCACAAGGAGAGAGCTGTGGGTCACTTCTTTGGGGTAGCTTCTCCTGAAGGGAGCGAAAGGTGTATGGCAGAGACCTCAGGGTAGGTGAACTGTGCTCCTTCACAACACAGGGACAGCATTTCCCGAGGAAAGGTGACGGGAAGGAAGCAGGGACAGGCACTATTTATAGCAGGGCCGCACATCAGCGTTGTTCTGCATGTGAAACAAAAGGTGCTTCACTAGCCCAACATTGTCCCCATCGGAATGTCACTGTCAGGGAGACACTGGAAAGCCCACATGCTCTGGGAGGGAATCAGTGCCATTTTTAAGACCAGCTGGGATATAAAGGACAGATTTCTGGATACAATCTGCTTTATTGGCTTTTTTTGTAATAGCTGTGTTATATAAAGCTCCAACGAACCCAAAGGTCACCTACAACCAGGCAAGGCCAGCTGGACCTGGGCATCGAGCAGAAGTCAAACTGGGGGTTGACACTTCGACCCAAGCTGGATGGTCACTTGTGAGGGTGACTCCTGCACCTGGCAGGAGGATGGCCAGCATGGTGACCAGGGATTTGTCAGCCTCGGATGAGGCAAGTGCTGGGCTGGAAAAACCCATGCACCCCATACAGGCATTACTTGTGGGGCCCAGGGTGCTACTCCAGGACCCACCAGCTTCAGGAGAAGAGGAAAAGCTGCCCCATGAAACCCAGAGCCAGGTGTGCCCAGGACTTTGGGGCCACACCTGCTTCTAACCAACTCAGCAGGACAACCTCTTGTCTTCTTGCCAAATCCACCACATGCCAGCTCTACTTCCATCTTTGGCTGCTACTAATTCCTCTCTAGGAAAGCAGACCTTTCTCCCTTGGGTCCAGGCATCCAGAGCTGCTTCCCAGTCCCTTCCCAACCCATGCATCACCAAATGGCCCTGCGAGGCTTTTTCTGAGCCTCACTGCCTCTGATGTCCCATCCACACTCTTGCAATTTTGACTCTCTCCATATCCAGATGAGATTTTAAACAAAAATCCCATGACTCCTGACTGTTTTGCCTAACATAGAACCTCACACTGAGGAATTTTTATATCACCTGTGTGACTCCACCAGCTCTGGAATGGAGCTTTTCTGCCCCAGAGTGATGCCTGGGACATTAAGGTAATAGCACTGCAATAAAGTGTAAACAGCTTTGTAGTCTGTGTTCTGATACAATCTGGGTTTTTTCCTATTCCCTTTCCTCACCCCACCTCCCCTCCAATTCCTGCCCTTTTTTCCCCCTACTTCTGTCATGCTTTTCACACAAAATAAACATTCTGAGAGCTAACTCACTGCTAGAAATCAATTTAAAGGAGCAAGTGCTCTCTTGGAGCAACTCAAGTAACACTAAAAGGACTAAACCTCCCTCCTAGTCACAAATGCACCACAGAGACAAGGAGATGCTGAAAACCTCCAGCAACAAAACAAGTGGTATGGAGAGGGAGAGGCTGCTGAGGTTTCAAGGTGAAGGAAGGGGATGAGAATCATGCCTTTTCCTTTTAAATAATTACTTAAAAAACTGCTTTTTCACTCCAGCTCCCTGTACTCAGGCCTCTCAGCTTTTTGAAATTGAAATAAATGTGGTTTTCTGGCTAAGATTTGATAGCACTGTGGAGGACTTGGGCAAAAGTGCATACCCTCTGCTCTTTCCATTTTATTTCATTTGTGACTGCTTAGGACTGAAATGACCCCATGTCTCCTCCGGAATGACGCTGGATCAATTGGATTTTAAGGCTTTTTTCTCTTCCCCATGGACATTATCCCAGAGCTATTGGCCAGGGCTGTATCTCACCCCGTGATCTTCCAACCCCAGCCCAAGGCAGTTTCTTTTGCTATCTCTCCTTGTCATCTGTGCAGGAGGCAGGGATGCCCTGGAGGACTGAATGCTTCTGTCTGCTGATGGCTTATCTGAAGGGACCAGAAAGAAAAAAAGGAACAGAAATGCACATCCGTTGTGCTTCCTTCCAACTGGCAAGATTTTTGGATGAGGAGGAAGAACCAACAAACAGCTCCACGGTTCATCACAGCCTTGGGCATGGGGCTTCAGACAGAAGACCTCTTGGCCTGAGAGTCTCCTCTCCCAAACCATCAAGCACTTTTTGTATGGCAGAAGAAGGCCAGAGATGGGAACAGAACTCCCTCAACTCCACTGTGGTTCCTCAGAGGAGCCCAGCCCAGTGCTCCAGTTAAGCCCACCTAGCTCAGTCTTGCAACAGAGCAGACTTGGCTGTAACCATGTTTTGGAGATCACAGGGCTGCAACCTAGCTGAAATACGACCTTTTTGCATCCACCTCAAATAACAAGACTAGATTGGCTTTTTGAATTGTGTACAGCTAAAAGGCAGGGAGTCCCCAAAAGGAGAGGAAACAGCTTGATGCTAACAAACCATCCTGCCCACAGAAGAATGCTAAAGGGTTGCCTGAGAAAAAACTTTTTAGCTCTTTTTTTGGCCCCTCAGTGAAGTTTAGGAAAATCAAACGATGCATAGTTATCTACATCCTAGCTGTTCATCAGACAAGAAGTGATGGCAGGTTTTGAGAACACACTCCAAGGTCTCTGCAGGACTTCACCAATAATGCCCCCTGTGACAACTCAGGCACAGACTACAGTTTATTTCAGGAGAAAGCACTGGACACTTTTTCTCATGTTCAATCATTTTTCAAAGTCGTGGTTTTAGAATTGCTTTATTGCCCTGGGTGTGTTGTCTCAGCTGGAGCAGAACAAGTCAGCAGAAATAAAGCTGCATGTACAACTAATTCCCTTATTCCTCACTTCTTTTCACATTTAACCATAGTCACGATTCCCATCAAGGACTTTAGATTCCCTCATATAATTGCATATGCATTTTACACAATTAAATATCCAATAGACTCCATTAAATTAACTCAATGGATTGAAATCACCAATGCCACAAGAATTTGGCTGCCTGCACAGCACATCCTCTCCTTCCCACAGACACCTGAGGCTGGCTGTGACCCCCTCTGAACCAAACCATACCCACTTTCCAGGCAGCCCTGAAACTCAGCAAATTTTGATGTTTAATAGAAAAAGAGGAAGCAAATCCCAAGGACTCGAGCTTTTACAGACAACAGATTGCCAGCTGTCTCTTTGAATAAAAGTGGGGGGGATGTGGCTATGCAGGCATAAATTCAAGGGGAAGAGAAGGTCCTAAAGGCACTCCTGGAACAATGCAGGATGCATCCCAAAATATTTTCATGATTTTAGTGCTGAAATAAGAGTTTATGCGTTAACACTGCTAAACAGCAGCACTGTCCAAAGACTCACCACAAGGCAGTTGAGGAACATGTGCAATGAAGAAGAGAAGATTTTGAAAACCACAAACACTGAAGAGGTTTCACCTACCTCCGGTCGTTTCTCCTCCTTCTGAACAGTTTTTTGGTGTGCGCGATTTCAGCTTCATGAGGCAACGGATGGTAACCCTGGAAAACAGAGGGAAAAGCAGCCATCAGCTCCAGGAAGCACCAGCATGGAAGGGGTGAGAGTGAGACAGAACTGCATACACAGCATGTGAGCCTGGTAAAAGAAACAGCTCCCCCGAACATCCTTACATCATCCCAGACCCCACAAAAGCAGGCCTGAAAATTCACAGATGTGTTGCACCTCTCAGGGCCATTGCAGGAAGCAGGGAATGAAGTTATCTGCAATTTTTGTATAGAAGAAACCACACAGGGCAAATGACTGGATCTCATATGTGTAAAGCCCATACACATGATGGACAAGGAATTCACCCACTTCACACACGACGCACTAAGCCATCCAATTTCCCTGGGCAGCTTCCTTTGTGTATTTATCCAAAATCCAGCTGAAAAAATGTCTGTAAAGGAAGATGCTCAGCATCATTTTGAGGATACCTGGGGAAACCAGTAGGAGCCACAGCTGGTAGGTGTGCTGGGACTGTGCCCTCACCCCAGCAGGAAGGGAACAACCACGTCAGAAGCACCTCACTTAGCCTGCCCACCATGAATGAGTCAGCCTATGCCACCCCTGCAGCAAGGACAGGTGGCACCTACCTCACAGGCAACAACTGAGGTGACAAGGAGGGTAAATCATGAGCCCAAGCCCAAGATGAAGGAGGGCAGATTTAGATGAGATTAAAGGCAGAAATTTTTTACTAGTAATTAGGGAGAAAGTCTTTACTGTGAGGGTGCTGAGGGCCTGGCCCAGGGTGCCCAGAGCAGCTGTGGCTGTCCCTGGATCCCTGGAAGTGCCCAAGGCCAGGCTGGACAGGACTTGGAGCCACCTGGGCTATCAGAAGGTATCCCTGCCCATGGGAGGGGGGTTGGAATGAGATGACCTAAAGTCCCTTCCAACTCAAACCAATCTAGGATTCTATGATTCCTAGGCAAGGCAGTGGCAGAGCTGTGTGTTACTCCAGCTGCTGCCTTTCCAGTGCCCTCTTTCCACTGAAGGTGCCGACTCTGACGCGGTCTGTTCATCTGATAAGGGGGCTGCTGTATTTACTATCCTACTATGGGCATGATGAGGCTTTGTTAATGCTCACACAGAACTCAGAAGTTCCTGGATGAAAGGCTCTACGTAAGTACAAAGTATTATTTATTTTCCAGGGACCACAGAGCTGTCATAACTATAATGAATTTTATTTATGCAGTATTGTCCTTCACCAGCTGGCAATAAAAGCCCTGTAAAAGTTGCTCCTTTTATTTCCATCACCATCTATCTCAATCTGGAGCTCCAGCCACTGCTGGGAATCACCACGTGCAAGGGGCCATGAGGGAGCAGCCTGGGCAAGGGCAAGGGTTGGGTGGGGATGTGCCTCATCAAGCAGATTTGTGACATTGGCACGACAGCATAACACACTGACTTCAGAAAAAAGTCTCTCTCTCTTTCTGCAAAGAGCCTTTAGCAAAGGCAGTTGATTTCAGCAGCAGTTGCTGAGATAACAGTATTTTGAGTTTCTCCAGGGGAAGATGTAATGGAGGAGAAATGTTCCTGGGGGTGATGAATTTAGGCCAGAGAAGGCACCACGAAGATGAGGACAGACAGAGTTTATTGTGGCCATCCATCCTAAGCACAGCAAAAAGCCTGGAGGAACTGCTGCTGCAGTAACCCCACAGCTCCCATGGCAGCTGGAGCGTTCCCATTCTCTCCTCCAAGCTTCAAGCCATAAGGAACTCACTGAGCCAAAATATAAAATTATTAGAAAAGGTCCAAAGGAGAGCTACAATGATGGTGAGGGGTCTGGAGGGGCCACATGAAAAAGTGTCTGAGGGCACTGTGCTTGTTCAGCCTCAAGAGGGACTGAGGCCAGACCTCACTGGGGTCTGCAGCTCCTCCCAAGGGACAGCTCCAATCTCTGTTCCCTGTGACAGGGACAGGACCTAGGAAACAGCTGGAGCTGCACCAGGGAGGGTTAGGTGGGATATCAGGGAAAGGCTCTTCCCCAGAGGGTGCTGGCACTGCCCAGGCTCCCCAGGGATGGGCACGGCCCCGAGGCTGCCAGAGCTCCAGGAGCCTTTGGACAGCGCTGCCAGGGATGCCCAGGGTGGGATTGCTGGGGGTCTGTGCAGGGCAGGAGCTGGAATGGGTGATCCTGGTGGGTCCCTTCCAGCTCAGAATATCTTAGAATTCCATGATTCTGTAATAGCTTAGAATCACAGGATCCCAGAACAGTTCAGGTTGGAAAGAACCTTAAAGATCACCCAGTTCCAACCCACGCGCCACTGCCAGGGACCTTCTACCAGATCAGGGTGCTCCTACTGAAACTGCTTCACTGCTGAGGGCTGTCGTTTGAGTGTTCCTCATCACTCACTTTCCCCATAATTTATTTTCACTGGAGGCATAGGAGGAGCTCGATATCTCTGAGATCTTGGTTCCTTTGAAAAAATTACTTGAAATTGGCCAACAGATACCAAACTGAATGAGGAAAGGAGGGGAAGGAGGAGACAAACACAGTCCAACCCCATCAGCACAGCTAGTTTAGGAAATGAGGCTAAAAATACTACAATAATTAGCGAGGCTGTTTCTAAATGTTGTACTACCACAGCAGGCTAACGCTTGGGGTGTTTTTAAGAATTTAAGCTGCATTGCAGACACATGTGCAAATACAATTACCTCAGAAAAATGAAACTATTTCCACTCCACACAAGGACCAATTTCCTCTAGTGAAGACCTCATTAAAGCCTTAGGAGCTGCCTTTCTGCTCTTTCCAACTAGAAACCATAATACAGTGGTGCATTCCTGCATGTCCTCTTTGCAGAGAAGCCCTATGCTTCCACAGACTTCTAGCCACCAGCAGCTGACGTCAACGGGATGAGAGATGAACTAATTACATGGGAATAAGTTCCTAATCCAAGGAGCACTCCTGGACACTGCCTGTGCTTGAACAGAGGAGAACTTCGTGTCCCCATTTACGAAAATCAAACCTCTCCTTTCTCCAGCTGAGCAGTTCCCTTCCTCAGTCCTCGTCGTGAGACAATGTTTTGGAAAAAAACAGTCACTGATCCCTACTCTTGTCTATTTTGGTGCCTAAACAAAGCTAAATTTGGAAGGGGGAAAAGTTGACTTTTTTTTTTTTTTTTTTTGTGCAGCGAGCTGATGCAAAAGGAAATATCAGCAAATTGCAAGCAGGGCGGAGTGGCTGGAGAAGACCAAAGGTGATGGGTGGGTAGGGATAGAATTCCAAGGGCATGGTGAGAGCTTTGATAACATAGCCCTTGTCTCGAGGCTGCTGCCCACCACAGGTCATGCAGCACAGCCGTGGAAGTGCCTTGAGCAGAGCCAGCTCACTGAGGACAATGTGAATCTGACATGAAGCTCTTCCACCTTTCAGCACACACACTCCTTCTGAAGCCAAAGGAAAACGTCTCTCAAGGCAGAAGACCACAAGAGGGATGGGTTTTCCTCCTGCTTTGGCCAGAAACACCATGCTCAGATGCCCATGGTTTTCATAGGCAGGTTTGCAACTTCTCAGTGGGCAGCAAAATCACATTTGGTCTCCTTTCCACACTGGTTTTATCTTGATATTTATTCACAGGTGGCTGGAGAAGGTAACAAACCAGTATTTCAGTGCTGCTGGTTCTGAAAACGATGGGTGTGGGAAAAGCAAAGCACAAGGAACCCATGGTCACAGAAAGAATTGCTAATAGGACTAATTTTCAGTTTTGGAGCTAAACACTCTGTGGTTTGCATGGTGGGAAGCTTGGAGCAGAACCTGAGACACCCAGGGGACTTCTAATGCACATATGCTCCAATTTAAATCATAAACATACATGCTCTAACAAGAAGGGCCAAAAGCTCTGGAAAAGAAGGGCTGTTCAGGAATGGTCTGCCCTCTGGGCCAGTCCCCAAGAGATCAGCTGTGTTGTGACGTGCATACACATTTTTAGATTTTTTGAGGAAAACAACTTTTGGAGAAGGTGATGTCTGGCAAGCTCAGGTGACTGGGGTATAGCCAGCTAGGGAAATCTGTCATCTACTGGAATTGCTGCAAACAGAGGACACAGGCAGCAGGTTTGAAGGCCCTGTGCTCTCTTTTTGTGCTTTACCTTCCTAATGAAGGTGTCTGTCCAACCTTCATCCCCATCCACCTGCCTGTGGGAATACAAAAAGCTGCTCCCCAGGCACATTTACATCAAATCTCAATGAAAGAACAAACAAAAAGCTTTCAAGACCTCACTGGCATTCTGCAGCAACCCAAGAGTTTCTACCAATTTCCCCACTGATACCTGCCCCTCCCCAGCAACATCGCTCTGCTGATCCCACTCCACCACACACCCCAGGCCAGTAGCCTGTGGGATACCGGCTTGTGAGGGACATGAGGAAGAGGAGCAGAAACAGAGCAGGGAAACTGTTGAGTTTAGTGCTACCTTCCTACATAAAAGACATTGCTATGATTTTTCTTATGCCTCCTTTTTAGCAGGATCATCTGAAGAAGCTGGAGGAGGGCACTAGCTTTGCCTTTTTTACTGGGGATGGCAAATTAGTAGAATCCTTGGGTTGAAAAGGACCTTAAAGACCATCTAGATCCACCCCTCTGTGATGAATGGGGGAGCCCCAGCTGCTCTGGACACCCTGGGCCAGGGCCTGCCCACCCTCCCAGCCAGCAATTCCTCATTCCCAAGATCCCATCTGTGCCTGCCCTCTGGCCCTGGGAAGCCATTCCCTGGCTGCTGTCCCTCCATGCCTTGTGCCCAGTGCCTGTGCAGCTCTCCTGGAGCCCCTGGAGGCCCTGGCAGGGGCTCTGAGGTGTCCCTGGAGCCTTCTCTTGTGCAGGGGAACAGCCCCAGCTGTGCCAGGCTGGCTCCAGAGCAGAGGGGCTCCAGTCCTGGCAGCATCTCCGTGCCCTCCTCTGCACTGGCTCCAGCAGCTCCAGGTCCTTGTGCTGTTGGAGCCAGGGCTGGGGCAGCTCTGCAGGTGGGGTCTCACCTGAGCCCAGGGGCACAGGGGCAGAATTCCCCCCGCCCTGCTGCCCATGCTGGGGGATCAGCCCAGGGCAGGGGGTTTTAGGCTGGGGCAGGTCCATCCTCCCTTCCATGAACACTCCCAAGTCATAATTTGATTGCAGGAGTGATGCTGAGCTTTTTCCTGACACTGATTTTTCTGTGACCACCCTGAGGCAGCAAATCACAGCAACTCCTTTGGCATCTGAAATCAAAAGCCTTACACAGAGATAGCCCTATCTGGGACCAACCTGCACCCTCCCTCCTCCTCTTCTCCTCCACTGCTGCATTCCCAAGTGCAGCTATTTGTTGCCTGAGGTGGCTGAACTCGTGGGTGTTTCACAAAGACTCGAGGGGCTTCTAGGGGTTTGGGTTCATTGCTTAATCCGTGTGGTTTTTACAGCCTGACTTTCAGATGTGAAACCTCATCCCCCAAAGCAACTGCCTTCACTCATAACAACTTATTCCACCTCTTCCACAGACGTTCCCCATGCAGCAGAAACAACCCCAGCCTGTGATCGCCAAGCAGGTGAAGACACTTGAATAGGAAACAGCAACACTGAAACCCTGAGAGAGAACAGAAGGCTGAGAAAAGCACTGGACTGATGGAAAAAAACAACACTCAGGTGATGAGAGAAGGAAATGATCCAGCCACAGTGCAGGATCAGTCCCACTGGAGCTTTATCTCAAGAGCCTTTTGTGCCCTCAAGAAACATCCGCCCCTGCTTATCTTAAACAAATGGTTGCAGAAGGCCTGAACTGAACAAACAGGTTATTAGGCCTGAGGTAGGAGCTGGGAGTTTCACTCAGTTTTATTGCACACAAAGTTCAGGGTGGGATTTATTTTCTGGGGGAGTGGGAAGGGTGAGGAGGGGCTGGAATCACTGAGGACACCCCATCTGCCCATGCAAAGGGAACAAAAATTCTGAGGCGGAAGGGACTGTAAAAAGATAAATACATTGTTGTTCCAGAAATCATCAGCAGAAACCCACCCAGTGAATTGCAACATCCTGCAACAAGGTTTTCACCTGCCCATAGGGATGGATTGTCCAAGGCAGGGAACTCCAGGACAGCAGAGATCCGCAGATATATTTAACTTTCATTGTGCCAGTCCCACAATCATGGTGCCTATGGAGTTGAATGTGCCAATATATTCAGTACAACCATCCCAGCCAGTCCCTTGCATGTGAAAAACATGGCAAAGGTGCCACTGGCAGCACCCCCATCACCTCTATCCACCTGAGGTTGGTATTTCTGCTGGAGGTGATTGGAAGGATGTCCCAGCCCATGGCAGGGGCTGTAACGAGATGAGCTTTATGGTGCCTTCCAATCCAAATCCTTCTGTGATTCCATGATTCAGTGACACATGAATATCTCTTAATCCTGTGGGTATTTCCAGCAGAGCTCTCTCCTCAGAGGCCACTTTCCTCTTCCTCTTTCAGGAATTCCCATGGCTCCACTCTGTCACCCACACAGGGAATTTTTACATCTTAGAAGGAGAGAGCTAAAGCACAAACCAAAGCTTTGACCTGGTTTGGAGGCCATGGAAGGACACCAAACACTGCCAGGAAGCCACACAGAAATTATTTCCTCTCTGTTAAAATGCAAGTGATAAATTTGTTCCTTTAAATTGCAAGCTATTCATATTTTCCTGTAAGGTGCTTACAATAGGTGCTGCTTCTGAATAAGCAAGCAGTTGATGGTCAACATCTAAGGAATAGAAAATGGAACAATTCTGCAAAATACTCCCTACACAGGATACAAGGCAGGTAAACCCTTGCATGGTTTTTTATGGCTCTACCATCCTTCCTCACCCACAACACAGCACATGTTGGTCCTGGCAACCTCCAAGGACACCTTCTTCAACCTCAATGATTGGAGCCAGGGCTAAATTAAACTACAGGACTGACAAAGAAATTTATTTCCAGCCATCCAGGAACCAGAAAAGGAGCAAAACTCTCTGGGTTTTGCCACCCCTGATCTATGAAGCTCTGCTGTGCAGAAGAGATGCTCTGTGGGACCTTAACAGAAGGATGTGCTGGCCTGATGAATCATGGCATATTGCAACATGCCCCACAGAGGCTCCAGGAACATTTGGATAACATTGTCAGGCACAAGGTGGAATTCTTAGGTGTGTCCTGTGCAGGGCCAAGAGTTGGACTTCAATGATCCTGGTGGGTTCCCTCCACCACAGGTCATTCTGTGGTTCTGTGATTCTAAGTAATTCCACGAGAGATGTCCCAGTTTGGAGGATTTCTTGGATAACTGCATCTTTGGGAAATACATCATAAACCACAGATTGCCAGCAGAGGCTGAATGTGCAGCTGCAGTACACATGCCTCAGTGACGGGCACAGTGGAGGAGACTTTTTCCAAAAAAAAAAAAAAAAAGGGTGGGATGGCTGTGACTGTGATCAGGACTGTCACAAACATCACTCCTTAGTTTTCACTAAAACCACCTGCAGTGTTCCCTGTAGGGCTCTGCCCTTCCCAGTTGGCCCAAGGACACAAACTCCTGGATTCCTATTTGCTGAGTGTGAATGCTCTGGTGTGCACTTCTCATGGAATAATGGGTGTTTTCATGAACCACAGACTCTACACATGCAGTCCTAGATCAAAAGCAGTATCATTCAGGCACTTCTTTTCCCATCAGCTCTCCTTGGTGTTTGTTACTGGCTCCTGACAGAGAGCAGACACACAGCTAGAGGCAAGGCAGCTTTGAAAATACTTGGTGGCACAAAATACTTGGTGGCAGCTAAGCTGTCCCGCCTCATCCCTCTGCACCCAGCTCTGGGATGGCACAAAACACACAGAGAAAGGCAGAACAACTCGGCATGAAACTCCCTGTGCGAGGTGAAGGATGCAAATGCAATTAAAGCATTAGAGTAATTAGGCAAAGCATCCCAATTAAGGCATGGCCTGAACCTTCCCTGACACCTTCTGCTGATTACTGACAGCAAATTTTCCGGGGTCTATTTTTAACTCTTGGCCCCTGAGCTCCTGAATTATACATAATTCAGAGATAATAAAACTTTAAAAACCAGGACAAAGTCTCCTAGGAGGAACTGCCTCTGCAAACACACAAGTTCACAGCAGGAGGAGAAGCCCAACCAGGCCCAGCTAAGGCATGGAGATGGGGACAGGCTGGAGACACTGCTGCACTGAGACAGGGTGCTGCAGACACGCCGACATGGACACACGGTGCCATAGGAAGAGTATAAATAACAGACAAAAGAAATCCCCTTTTGTTACCAGAATCCGCAAATCCCAAATCAGTTACAAGCTGACTTAGGAAATGGAGCTTTTTCCCATGTTGTAGCAAAATGGGAACAATACTTTGTGAGTGGAAGTAAGTCTAATTGTTTTAACTGATGTTATTTTAGTGTTGTTTAGGTTTATTGTTTATTTGTATGTATTTCCTCTACCCTGGTCAGGCTTAAAAACAAACTGTACTGTCAGCAGTAAAGCATCCCATCCATAAATAAATACATTTATCCAGTAAGTGTAGTTATAATCACACCATTGCTTGGAGTCCTAAAATGCAGATTATTTAAAGAATCACTAAAATAAATCACACTGATGACCTGGGTTTGCTTTTCCCCGGAAAAAGGAGCCTTTTCCAGCTAATACTGGTGATAAATACTGCCCACATCACTTGTGACCAGGAGGCACTACACATGCTGTTTGGTTTGCAGTATGTCCAGGTAATCCAAGCTCATCCTGAGAAAGGGTTGCACTACTCTGAAAAGCTTTACTTACATTTTCCTTGGCTTGCACTAGCTTGGGGGTGAGGGAGGAATGGCTTTACTTGGGCCTTAAGACTGTTATGAGGTTGCTATTGAAATACTTGTAATTTGAGCTATTTCAGTGCCTCTGGGACCTCACTTTTCTTTAAAATATACATTTTATCTGTATCTGTCATGTTCCCCAGTCCGGTTTTTCCACCACCCCCATGTGTGCACCTCAGCATGCTGTTTGACCATGTCTCTCCAGCTGAGATGAAGTGAGGTGGGATGGCAGGTCCCTCAACATCTCCCCACTCTTCCATCCTCACAAGGAGGAGACCCACAGGCAGAACTGGGATAAATTCTAAAGTGACCCATAAAACACACCTGATAGGGCCTCAGGGAGTTTAAGAACCTCTAAGCTCAAAACTTTTTGTGCTATGCCCAGCTTGAACCTCAGTTTTGCTCCCAGGTGATGTGGGCCACATCCGAGAATATTTTCATTTCATTACTATTCAAAAAAGGTGTGTTTTCCATGCCCATCTACCAGTGCAATTGCCCAGAACCAGGCCTCTGCTCATCTTCTTTTGGACAGATCAGGGCTTCAGCCTGAAGGAGCTTCAAGATCCCGCAAGCTCCTGGGATTTGGGACAGTGCAACAGTTATGAAACACCTCATTTATAAAGTGACAACTTCACAGCCTTACACACAACAGGTGGCTTTTTTTTTCTTTCACCATGGGTAGATGCAGAGGCAGTAGGAGAACTTTCTCAGTGCTCAGTCCTTGGCACTTCCCACTGGACACTTTCCAAGTGCATGAAGTGTTTCAACACCATCAGATTGAAAGCAATAGTTTATATAGTTTATAATTCAACAAGCTTTTTTTTTTTTTTTTTAAACATGATCCATATCCCTGTGATCCATATGCTGCACTACCAAAGCAAGAGGGAACTTTGGCATCATCCTTCATATGGTCATGGCAGTGGCAGCCCCTCTTGGCCCACCAGTGGACATTTCTCACAGACCTTCATAGCTAAAGCATGCTCCTTTAGTTTTCTTTCCTTTGTTCCTTGTATTGTGCTGGAAACATTCTCACACCACAGATATTCCTGTCTGCAGTTGGCTGAAGACAGACCAATGTACTTTCCTCAGGACTATGCCTCCAAGAGAAGTCTTTTCTCCTCTCAGAAGCTGCTGCCTAGCCTAGTTCAGCCCAGAGAGATCATGTGAGGATCCCATGTCTCTGTTACCCTTGCTTGGGAAACATCCCAATGTGCATATGCCAATTTAATCCTACAAAAGCCCTACTCTTCCCTTTGGAAAGTCCCACTCCTTCATGGGAGTGTGGGCTGTGCAATACAAGGGACTGTCCTCCTCCTTCCTAGTTCACTGGCAGTTTGTACCTGGGGAGAAGAAACTGCTCCTCGAACATCCATCTGATCCCTCCCAGGATTTTCCTATTATGCAATAAGGATCTAGGATTCCTCCTGCTGTAATGGGCTGCAATGTAGAGAAAAGCTCAGAAAATATTATGCACTGGCCACAGAGTATCAATAATATCACATCACCTATTAACTGCACTGGTGGTTTTTCACTGACCTTCTCCAGACTTCTGTGAGACACAGGTTACTTTGAACAGTAAAACAGATGAGTAAGAAAGGCATGTTTGTAGCTGCTTTACAGCAGTGTCCAAATGTGACACTGGGAAGACATCTGGCATCTCCACCAAGAAAAGAATCCTCAAAAACTGTTTTCTATCCAAAATTGATAGAGGACAAGCAGCAGGATGTCCAAATCGGTTCTCCCGAGCCTTGCAAAGTCCAAATCTCAAACATGACGTCTCCCAAGACTGTGGCATCATTCATACATCAGCTCTCGTGCCAGAGAAGACATAACTTACAGCTCCTTTTGTGGTGAGTACCAGGTGCTGGGTGAAGCCTCTTCAATTAATTTCATACTGGTCACAAGGACGCACCTTCAGGTGTTTCACAAGATCCAAGTGGGGACAAAAAACATTAGATTGAGGTTGGATATTAGGGAAAATTTCTGCATGGAAAGGGTTGTCAAACATGGAAGAGGGTTGCCCAGAGCAGTGGTGGATCCCTCATCCTTTGAAGGGTTTAAAAGCTGTGTGGATGTGGCACTGGGGGACATGGGTCAGTGGTGGCCTTGGCAGTGCTGGGGGAATGGCTGGACTCAATGATCTTTTTTACAAACTAAAGCATTCTATGATTCCATAAGAATCAGCACCAAAACTCAAGAAATCACACAACTCCTGGATATGTTTTCATATGTCAAGTGACCAACACCAAAGACATTGCTTTCTGGGATGTCTGGGGTCATGTTGTCCCTCCTCACTACAGTTTTTTCAGCTGCTTTCTAATCTCCTTGATGCCTTTGTAGCTGGCAGAATCAGGCCTGTGATGGGCTCAGCTCCAGAAGTTGGAAAGGATCTGAGACAGTGACCACCAAGATTGGAATGGGCAGTGAGCAGAACAGGGCATGACAGGAAAATTGCAGATGTACTTATTGATTACAAAGCTGGAAGGAGATACCACACTGCTTGCCACCAGAGAGATGGTAATTTTGGGAAACAGCACATCCTCCACATCACTGCCAGCTCTGTTCTCTGCCCAGGACTCCTGCCCACCTCCATCAGCCACACAGCCACAAGCATCCTACAGATGCTCTGCCTCCAAAGTGGCTTTGAAATCACAGAGGGACCCTACAGAAGCCCTAAGATGCAAAATGAGGTCTCCCAAGCCACACTCCATGCTTACTCCACGCTTGAGGAGATCTCCTACGGCCTTAAATTAGGTAGACAAGTATCTCATTGAAAGTGGTTTTAGACATCCTGACTGGCATTCACACATAGCTAAAGAAGGGTGGATTTAGGTAAGATATTAGGAAGGATTTCTTCCTTCTCTAGGCCCTGCAGCAGGTTGCCTAGAGAAACTGTGGCTGCCCCTGGATCCCTGGAAGTTCCAGGTGAGGTTGGACCAGGCTTGGAGCATGCTGGGCAAGTAGATGTCTCTGCCCAGGGCAGTAGGTTGGAATGAGAAGGTGTCTGAAGCCCCTTCCAACCCAAGCCATTCTATGATTCTGTGGCACTGCTCTTTGCCTGCTTCATTTAAATCCATGTACAAGATGCTAAAGGCACATGGATCCCTCCCTCCTGCCTGCACCTCTGCTGGGATTGCAGACAGCCCAGTGAGCCAGGATCTCTCAAGCCTGCCCTTCCCAAAACCAAGTCATCAGACATCTGTGACTCTGTGCTTGGCAGCCTCAACCTTTCTCTCCTTATCACTGCCAGAAATTATTCATTTAACATCCCTGGCCTTCCGCCAGCAAAAGTGTGGTGTGAGGAGCAGAACCATCTCCTCTGCTCCTCCTGCGAACCAAAGCAACAAAAGTGAGGCTCTTACTCAAGCAAATTAAAAAAAAAAAAAATAATTCCCACCAGCTAAGAAAAGCTGGAGGTTAATATAAATTCCATGGGTTTGAGGGGGAAATGGAGCTGCATTCAAAGACTCGATGGCTAACCACGCTTCCTCAGTCTGGCAACTGCCCACTCCCCCAGCAGAGTTATTGAGGAAGTTAGATGAGTGCTGTATTTGTTCCAGCTGCAGATTTCCCTTAACCCCTGGTAGTGGTGTTTTCAAAAAACACAGGTCTTGTTTTCTTGATGGCAGTTTTTCACTTTTGTGCGTGCCACGGCTACAGTTATTAGCTTTAAGTGCAGTCATTTGTAGATTAAAACTGAAGAAAAAAACCCCTGTTGCCATTCTAAGAAGTCCAGGCTGGATGAGCAAAACGAGGGATTAGAAGAAGGCTTTCAGGAATTAGCTTGGAACAGGAAAGAAGAAGATAAAGCCATTATAAAAGCTTCTGCTAATACAGGAGTCTTTTTTGTTGTGTTAATGCAGCCACACAAATTCCTATGAAGATTTATTAGTCAGGTCATAGAATGTGCTCTCCTTCCTTCTTTGATGATAAAATCAAGAATATTTTCCTCCACCAACATGCTCCTTTCTCTCAATGGGGAGGAAATAAATTACACACTTTTCCAAGACTGTGCCTGTGATATACAGAAGGCTACAGGTGAGGCTGATGCCTTCAGACCAGAGAAACAGATGCTGAAATTCAGGTACCTGTTTAGAGGCTGCACTGTTTGGATGCTCCCTGCATGGTGAGCACAACCTCAGTGTTGGGTCTGTGGTACCTAACACTTGATGGAGCTGGGATACACAGCACTGTCCCCTTCCAGCATCCCAGACCTGCACAGCACCCACTGTCCCATGCAACTTCAGTCCAGCAAAGCACTCACTTTATGCGATTCTGCTCCTAAGTCTGCTATTTGCCTTGGCCTGCAGCCAGCCAAGCACTTAGGCACATGCTTAAACTTAAGCACAAGAGTAAACAGATTGAAGTCAGAGAGACTTAAAATTAAGCACATATTTCAAGGATTTGCTGGATAAGGGCCTTAACCCTGGTGTGCTGCATTTAACTGGGATGATTCCCAGCTGATTAGCTCCCCCTTTTCCTCAACCTCCCCTCCACTGGACCGGGAAACAAACGGTTTCTGTTTTGCCACTATGCTAAAGGCCTGGCTTTAAAGAAACCTTGTGAAGCCTCCAGGCAAGCATGTCTTTCTTTAATTATACCTGCCTGTGAAATACCTTCCAGAAATCCCCACCCAAACAAAGCCTCAGGAAAGGAAATAACGGAAATTCTTGATGGTTTCCACGGGGGAAGCGATCCTAACCAGTGAGACGAGGCGCACGTAAGATGAGGCTGATGACTGTTCCTACTGTACACAGCTTCCAGCACAGGGAGACTCCTTAAAGCTCCAGCAGAAACTCCCAGCTACCTCAGCCTCGCCTCCCAGAGCAGGATGCTCCCTGAACCTGTCCCCTGGACGTGTCTTTCTGCACGCGTTAAGATCTGAAAAGCTATTTGGTGACCGCACAGGGGAAGAAGAGAGATGTGGAAACACAAAATCCATGAAACCACCCCAGTAAACTGCAGCATCCAATGGGGAATCTTTCAAGAGGCCAAACAGCTTCCGAAGGGCTGGAAGGCCCTTGCAGGATGGAGGGATGGTTTGCCATTCTACACCCTTCCACATGAGCTTTTAAACTTTGTTTTGGTTGCATCTACCCATGGTAGAACCTTGGTGGCTGTGGGTAGGTAGGCAGGTCTGGCAGGGTGAAAGCCCTCTTGGCAAACAGGCAGCCACTCCAAACAGTCACAGGCAAGTCTTTGACAGAACAGAAAAGCAAAAAATTAGTAACTCGGACAGAGAAGATGGAGATTTTCGTGGACTTCTTCAGAAACAGGACTGCTCTCATCAAGGAGCACCAACTTGCCAGGACTTGAGAGTGGAGTAAGGGACCATCACCAAGTCCTACTCTCATCCCTTACCTGTTCCCCTATAATTCACTTTCAGCCATGCTCTGCTGCATTAATCTCTGCTCCTGAACAGTCAGTCCTTCTCACCAGGACTTTAACTTCTGATTTACCTGTGCTAAACATAGCAAAGGCATCAAATAACCAAATGGCTTTGGATAAGCAAGATGCCTGTGAAAGATGGCTGGATTCCTCCATCTAAACTGCAAATCACTCTAGGTGACTATTAAATCATTCATTTTTATATGCAGAAAGACTTCTGTGCTGTCTAAACACCTTGTATTTTAATACAACCTAATGTCAGGAAAATTTCCTCAGATCTCCCAGAAGAGCACAGCCACCAGTTGCTGCACTACAGCCTTGCCCTTCCTGAACCAACAACTCTCAGAATTTGAGGACTTGCAGAATAAATTAATGTTCTGCCTTGTATGCAAATCATGCCAGGAAAAGATGCAGCAAGTAGAAGCCAAACAAGGCAGTTTTCTTCTCCTTCAGACAGGAATGTCAGGATGATCAAGTAGTCCCAGAACTCCACTTCTAACTTAGCAGGTTCCCAGCCTTAGGTACAATTGCAACCCTTGGAGCTACTTTAATTTTGTGGCCTCACTGGCCATGGACAGCTGGGCATTGGTTCTCTGGAATATAAGCAAAGGAACTGTATTTTGGAATTCTGTCACACTTCACCTGCCCTCCACTAAGGTCAACAAAGACAATATAATTATCATTTATACTTGGAAGCACCACCAAAATCCTGGAGCTAGTCTCTGTGCAGAGATCAGAAAGCTGCTTCAGAACCAGGAGAAAAGGCTGAAAAAAAGAGCCCACACCTTTCTTCCTTTTACCTTCAAATGTGGGCATTTGTGAAAAAAGAGTTTAAATAACAAATCTGTTTGCCTAAGTACTTAAAAATGGAACTACAAATGGTCTTCCTTTCAGCTAAAGGAAAGTGTGTAGCACGTGTAGTCCCAACACTGCGGCACTGCAGGAGGGGTGGGGGTGAGGCCCTGAATTCCACCCTGCCCGTGAGTGCTCTCACCATTCCCTCAGAATTCCAGGCAAGACATGGGACAACTCTCCCCCACCTCTGACAGGCTTTCATAGCCATGTTTGGTCTCACTTCAGCTCTTGGGACACTTGCAGGAGAAGAGGAGTTTCCACCCGCCCGCCCTGACGAGGCGGGCGAGGGGACAGAGGAGCCGTCGCGGCGCTGCTCGGATCATGTCAGGTCGCACGTACGTTTGAAGTCGGCCACCGCGTTCCTGCTTCCTCCGCCGCTCACAGAGCTGATCCTCAGGAAAGCTCTGTAGTGCGAGGAAATCCTGGCCATGGCCAGCGCGGAGTTATCGACACGGCGAGGAGATAAAAACGGCAGGAACTGCCTTACGGCGAGATCGCCACCGCCATCCACGCGGCCGCGCGGTGCCAAGGGCCAGCGGGCCAGGATGCGGCCAGGCGAGGTCAGGCATGCAGCTAGATGGTTAATTGTGTCCAAAACAAAAAAAAAAGAAAAGAATAAAAAAGGTGGGTTCCTACAACTTGATGAGCATGATACACTCTCCCTCTGGCAAATGCATCAGGTTTTCAGCGTATGATGTGGCTTCCTGCATTGAACTAGATTTGTCTTAGAAGGCCACAGGTCCCACCTTCCCTGTTTTTCTCCATTGGGAGGAGATGCCATCTAGCCTGGCAGATACCACCTGGAAAGACAATCACTGTTCATGGTGGCAGAACCTAGCATGGGCAGCAAGTTTTGTGACTGCTCTGGATTCATGAGCAATATCACAGAAACCTCCTTAGCAGCCCCCTGACCAGTGTATGACCTCCTTCCCGGAGAGATGCAGGTGGCTTGCATGACAGACAGGACTGGTGGGCACATTGGTGTGGCCCCACAGCACCTCCTGAAGACCTTTTACCCTGGGAATTGCTGGCTCAGACCTTCATGGTTGGTGAGATACATCTGAGGAGAAAGTCACTGAAAGCCCTGGCTTGAAAAACTGAGTGCTGCCAGGTGGTGGTGAATCTCTAGAACAACCATAATATGTCAAGCAGCTGGGTCTCCTTCAACCCCATCCTTGCTGGACACTGCACACCTGCACACCTGCAGCACACAGGCCTTGCACCTGCACTACAGGAGCAGCAGAAATTCCCCCTCTTGGACAAGCCAAGAAATGGAGGAGGTGCAGAGCTAGTGGGACTTGAGGGCTCACACTCCCTGGGTGTGGACTGGGCCACGTGTTGAGCAAGTGGGGAAGATGCTGCTGTGGAATGGAAGGAGCACCTAGGCAGGGTAAGGGGATGGATTTCCCCCCACCATGAGAAACACCCATTGGTAATTTCTCCAGGCACAACACTGCACCAGAAATAGATCTCCTCTGAGATTTCATTCTGTTTTCTCTTTCTTCTTTTTTTTCCTTTTTGCAGGATTACTGAGTTCGTGGAGTCTCTCTTTAATGTCACATGTGTGGCTCAGGTCCCTCAGGCCCCAGCAGAAAGAGCCTGGGATATTTGCACAGACCCCTCACAATGGAAGGAAGAGGGTGTAGGAGGGAGGATCAGGCTGCTGACCCCTTTATTGTTCTTGGGCCAGAAGAAAGCTTCCTCCTGGCTTAAGAACCACGGCGCTGAAAAAGTTTTCCAGCCAAAACGAGTCAGATGGAGTCACTGGGTGGTGGTTTTTATTTTTTTTTTTTCTTTCTCCTTCCCCTGCCTCCCCCTTCGGCCAAGCGACGGGGAGTCACAGGGTTGTGCTCCATTCACAAAATACCTGCTGCACATCACGTAGTCCTTCCCCCCGACGGTGGGGAAAGGCGCTGTAACCGAAGCAAATGAAAATAAACCTTTTTTTTTCCCTTTCTCTGCAGATTTGAAAAAAAAAAAAAAAAGAAAGAAAAAAGGGAAGAAAGGACCCTGCTCCCAGACTGACGCCTCCAGCGTGCGCCCGCCAGGGAAGGGGTAGGCGGAGGGGGGAAACAAGACGACGATATGAAAGAAAACAAAAACAGCAAATTCTGCTCTGAAAGGATTAAATGGAGGTTTTCCAAAAAAACACCCTGCCATTATATAACGAGGCTTAGCTCGGAGTCACCGGGGTCACACGATGCAGCAGACTGGAAAAACCAAAGCGCAGTGTAGCTTTTTAATTGTTAAGTCAACCATAAAAAAAATAAAATAGAAAACCGATATTGTGATTGCACGACACGAAGTGTCCACTCACATACTGCTGGTCAGGGTACCTTTTTTACCCTCCTTTTTCTTTCTGGCTGAAACACCATTTCAGTGTGAGCCTGACTCCGTGCCTTAGTGCTTATCGGGGTGGTGACCTGTTGTGCCGGGACACTGCTGGCTCAGGGAGCGCAGTGCACTGCCTCCCGAAGCACAGAGGCACACGGGGCTGGCTTTGCTCTGAAAGCAAAATAAAGCACCAGTGGAAACCTTATCACAACGATCCAGGTATCAAATCACACCACCCAGCTTCCAGATCAAGATCTACATGCAAGGAGATGATCTTTTAGCACGTTGGTGGCACCTAGGAGACCAGCCACCATCCACAGCCCCTGCCTGGTCCCCACGCTCTCCATAACCTTCAGGCTGAGTTGGTTGTTACAACCACAGGCAATCCTGAAGCTTCTTCATACCTGATGTCTCCCAGCGCTGTCTACTGATGTCTCCCAGCACTGTCTACACCAGAGACAGATTCATATAGTTATAGAACCATTTAGGTTGGAAAAGAGCTCTCTAAGATCATCAAGCCCAACCATTCCCCCAGCACTGTGCAGCCCACCATTAAGCCATGTGCCCAAATGCCCCATCCACACGGCTTTAAAATCCCTCCAGGGATAGGGACTCTACCACTGCACTGGTCAACCCATTTCCATGTTTAACAACCCTTTCCATTAAGAAATTTTTCCCTAATATCCAACTATTGGTGGATATTGGAGGTAAACCTCCCTTGGTACAAATTGAGGCTGTTTCCTCTTGTCCTGTTGCTCATTACAGAGAGAGAACAGACTGACTCTCCCTGCAACACCCTCCTGCCAAGCAGCTGGAAGATCCTGGATGCAGGGCTGAACAAGCTATGGGCAAGAGGGATGGGAACAACCTGAACAAGAAGAAAACTTTGGAAAACCAAACTTTCATTAACCACAGGCCCAATGTCTGGAGCAAAGAAGCCACTGTTGCCATTCTGTGGTGTGCCCAGGGTGTCCAGCAGCAGTACTGGGATGGTGTAATCAGGCTGGAAACCTGGAGATCATCCTGAAGTCACGTTTTCCTTTGAATTACAAGGGCCCATCTGTGTTGAACACGTGAATCTTAAAAACTGGCTTTAGTCTGGATTATTGTTGTGGAACAATCATGGAACAACAAGACAGGGTGTCTCATCTCCCCTGCTACTCGTCCAAACCATGTACATGTAACTACTGACCCCAAATATTCTCATTCTCATCTAGAAAATGTGCAGCAACCTAAAATTAAGGCATATGCATTTCTGTATTTTATTTGTGCAGAGCACCAAGAGGAAGGCTGGCCAGCTGAAGGCACATACACAGCCTACCAGCTTTAGGAAGTACCATTGCTCACAGATGCATGATGGAGCAAATATCAGCAGTCCCTTCCCCAGAACGAACTAGCAGAAGCAATCCATATCTTCTGTGATACCTGCTTATTTTGTCCAGCCAAAGGGCCTTATTTTTCCCAGCCAAAGGAAACAAACAGCTCCTATAACCTCACATATTTTCTTTCCGTTTGGACAGGGCACCTCAGAAGAATATACAATAAGAAAATAATGAAGTGGGTCACAAAAGCAGGAAGAAATGAAGCTTTATCATTCTCCAGTGGTTTCTCTGCTCATACATTACAAGAATTACTAACAAAAAAAAAAAAAAAAAAAAAAAAAAAAGAATGAAAAAGAAAGCAAGCTAACAATGAGGAGTTTCTCCACAACAGGAGGAACAGGAGAACGGTAGAGGAATAGCCCTGGGAGACATGGACACAGGGGCAGTGTTGTGTGGCCAAAGGTGTGGAGACCACATTCCGCTCGCTATTCCTGCTAGCACAAACAAAATTAATCAAGCCCACCATCCAGCAAAGGCATTTTGAGGAGGCCACAGAGTTTTCTTTCACTGACCATGCCAGCATGTGTACATTTGAGCCATTTCCAGAGCCAGCAGGAAAGTTAATGGAGTATCCCTGGAAGTGTCCCAAGGCCAAGCTGGATGGGTCTCTGAGGAAACTGGTCTAGTGGAAGCTGTCCCTGCCCAAGGCAGAGGAATTGGAACAATACAATCCTTAAGGTCCCTTCCAACCCAAACCATTTCATGATCTTGAAAAAAACCAACCACCAAAAGTACTTCTAAAATAATAAAATGAGGGACAATACAAATGTAGAACTAAAAGGACCTCTGGGGTACAGAGCTTGGTCTGCTACCACAGCGAGGACATCATTTAATCCCTTCATAAACAGTCTTTATTTTCCCTGTGGAAGAGACATCCAGGCGTCGTGTGCAGCAATAAATTTCCCACTTAAATGACAATCTTTGACCAAACCACCCTGCATTGCAATAAACACTTACCCTGCCACCAAATACCTATATTTACACCCATAGCTATATATACATCTCTCTAAGCTGAATGGGATTCACTTACCTGCTGCCTCCGGGCAGGAAATTCGCATTTTAAGAACTTCTGGTCTCATTTATTGTATTGCTTTCTATTCCCACAACATCAGAGGAAAGGCAGCAGAAAAGGGTGGGGGAGTATCTTCTGGTTAAGAAGAAATTTATAAATGTGACAGGAAACATTAAACTCCTATTTTGTCGGACCAGGGACGAGGACATCCCCCCTCAGCAGGATTTTTAGAGAGCGAGGTGTTTCTAGGCTCTCCAGGTCTCTCTGACAATGGGGATGTATGCACGTCTCCCTTCTCTGGTCCTCTGGTATGCCTTTTTTTTTTTTTTTTTTTTTTGAGAGAAAATTCCTTCCTTCCCTTCATTTTATTAAAAATTCATCTCTTTTACAGTGAGCGGGGAAGGGGATTAGGATGTGGAAATAGCCAAGCCAGCAGAAATAGCTGCTTGACCAAGGCAACATTGAGTTCTTACTTGGGATCTTTAGGAATCTGGATTTTTTTTTCTTAGCTACTTTTAATAACATTTTAAAACTTTAATCATTTCTCCACATTACTTCCATGTTGCAGGAAAATATTCAGCAATTTCAAGGGAGTGCAGCAAAAACGCTCTCAGTTTTCTAATGAATCCCCTGAGAAAAAAGGCAGAAGAAAACGTAACATTATTTAGAAGTTAGAATTCAGGCAGGATTTAAGGGGTGTGTTTTGGAGTCTATAGAAATGACTGAGAAAAAACCAAAACAGGCTTGCTTTGGATATTATATAGCTGCATAAAAGCAAACCTTTCTGAAAGGGAAGTCAGCTGTAAAGCTGGGAAAAATCCAAGTAGCTCCCTGGTGTGTTTAAGCCAGAGCATAATGTGGTGACATTTTTGAGCCTGAAATGCCTATTGAGCTGTTATTTATACCCCAGCACAATTCTCCTTGCCCAAATCAGTTAATTCCCCAGAAAACTGCAGTTCACAGGACTAAAACTTCTGGACTCCTTGAAAATAAAACAGAGCATCTTTCTTTATCATCCTCCCAGGAACAGCTCTCCCATACTCCTACTTCTTTGTGGTCCCTGGTCATGAACCCAAAACCCAACACTTCCTGTTGGTAAGTCCAACATCCTAGTCCCAACATCTCTTTGTGTCCACCCCTCTGTCATCTCAGCCTGAGGAGAAGCTGCGAAGCCACCCACATCCCATTATTAATCTTATTTTGTGGTACAAACCAGTGGCTGGCAAACTGGGGTCCAAGGAATAGAGATAGTCCTGCAGTGGGCAACCCATGGTGCCCATCTCCCTCCTCCTGAGGCTGGCATGTCCTTAACTTGGGGTGGGTACAACAAAGTAGATGGGGGACAGGTGGAAATGTGGGTTTTCAGGAGAACATCCCACCCCTGACAGGGCAGCAGCAGCTCCAGAGAAAGGGAGAACCCCTCAGCACATCTGGAACTGCTCTGGTGCAAGGAGCATAGTGCCAGACTGAGCCCTGCCAGAGCATCCCATGGGAGATACACGGAGTTGAGGATTGGGCGGGCAAAGGTGAGATTTCCAGGGAGTCATGAGATGGGACATGCTTAAACTCTAAGAACCAGCTCCCCTCAGAGATTTGGTAACTGAGAGGGTCACACACACTTTCAGTTTTGACCTCATTCTGCTCAGAGCCAAAATGCAGCTCACCCAAATTCAGCCCCAGGTGCAGAGAAACACCTGAAGGTTTCCCCACGTTGGACATGCACTCTGAGCCTGAAGTGGACACATCTGGATGGAGAGCAGTGTGCCCTGGCACAGGAGGGTGAGAGACACTGCAGAGTGGGGTTTCTGCTTGGAAAAAGCCTTTGGAAAAGCCTCATTTCCTCTGCCCAGAGCAGCATTCCAGGGCCATGCAGCAAGGCTGCAGTGCCCCCTAGTGCTGTAATTGTAAGAATGATAATGATAATAACAATAAAGTAATAATGGAAACATCGAAGTTCCTGGCCACTTCTCCAGTATTTTGTTTATGCACTGAATAAGTCATAAACAATCGGGCTTATTAAAAATAAGGCTATGGTATTAGGAAACTGGATATTAGGAAAAATTTTTTAATGGAAAGGGCTGTCAGACTGTGGCACAGGTTGCCCAGGGCAGTAGTGGAATTCCCAGTCCCAGTCCCTGGAGGGATTTAAATGCCATGTGGACATGGCACTTGAGAACATGGGTCAGTGGTGGCCTTGGCAGTGCTGGGGGAATGGCTGGACTCAGCGATCTTATAGGTCTTTTCCAACTTCAATTTTTCTCTGATTCAGTGGTATGAAAAACCCACCAGAAGATCTACCCCTTCCTGCACATCTGACAAAACCTTCAGGGTTTATAAGCTTCAAGAATCATAGGGACTGTGCTCTGCCAACAGAGCCCAGGCCCATGGGAACCTGGGAGGTGATGACCTGAATGGGACATTTGCAGTCTTGGTCCAGACTTCTTCAGTACTCTGGAGATCTCCATGGCCTTGTCTGCCTTCCTTGGCAATGGTGACCTTAACTCTGGCACAGGAGTGATGCTGGAGGGGCTACAGATGACCACAGCAGTTTGCCCTCTCTGCCCCAGATGATGGTCACTGTCCACTGGGTTAAATGCAACAAAAGAAGGGCCACAGAAAGGCTGTGCCTCGCTGGAAGCCATGGCAAACCAAAAGCTTTTTACTCAGGAGCAGAGCTCTGACTCCCAATACGTTGTGACTTATACTAAAGTAAGTCTTGGCTCTTTGACAGGGACTTTCCACAGTGGTTTCAGCTGTTACTGTATTGGAAAGACCCTCGGGATATGGGCTTGTCAGGCAAGAAACCTTCCCTGAAGGCAGTGCTGTGCCCACACTCTGGGCAGATTCCAGCAGGAAGTGGGGGCCAGGAGAAGTAACCCCCCATTTTGGGGAGGCACCCCAACTTTTTCATAAGTGGTGAACACATAAAGGACATCAGGGTTAGACCCTGTGAGTGACAGCAGAGATACAGAGCACAAGGGGCACACTCCACATGGACCAGGCCACTCCCAGTGGGAGGGGATGCCAGGCAAAGGGATCAGCCCCCCTCAGATACACCAGCACAGAATAACCTGCTAGGAGAGGGCCACATTGCTATCAACTGTGACAGAGGAACAACCTGTGTTCCCTAACATGTTGTGTAAAATGGAAACTGCCTACCCTTGCAGTGCAGAAAGAGCAGGCAAGAGAAGAGGTGGCGAGGTGACAACTCCGTATGGTGATAGTGAATAACACCACAACACCAAAGACCTGTCTGTGGGCACCAAAGAGACCTGTTCTCCTGCTACCAGCTCCCTGGCAGTGATCTGCAGGGTTCCAGAACAAGCCCTCACACCAGTGCTGGACACTTATCTCCCCTCCTTGCCTGCAGAGCAACAGCAAAGGGGTTGCTTGTCCATCATCCATCCTCTCCCCCTGGACACCTGGGTTGGCTTATCTCTCTTTAGGAACCTTCCATATTTGACCAAATCCACATGAGAACTGGTCTGTCTCTGCACCCTACAGAGCTGACAGGGAAGGAACATGGGTACCTCAGATGAGAATGACCCAGCCCTTCCTAGACCCCTACACTAAGGTGCAACAAACCATATCCCAGTGTGTCCATGCCTCACCCGGGGCAGGAACCCCAAGTGACGAGCCCATGCACAGGTTCCACTTTTACTCACATGATCTCCACACTGAACTGTAAGGTCTGATTTGAAAATACTTGCCAGTGAGAAGGGGTCGCCAGGAAAATGGGCAAAGCTGCCTGTGGGTCCCTTAATTCAGGTAGTTTTCCAGCACCAGGAGAAAAGCAGCATAACATCAAGGCTAAAGGAAGAACCTTCAGCTTGCTTGTTTTTGCTTTCAAACATAGGCATGTGTGAAGAGTTTAAATAACAAATCTGTTTGCCTAAGCACCTATAGGCTGAACTACAAACCGGATCAGGAATCCTGGTGCTTCTAATCCTGTTTGGACAAAATCAGGAACACAGTGGTGCTAAGAGGAATGTGAGCAACTTAGAGTCTGCCTTTCTCCTAAGGAGCTTCTCCCTTGTTTCTCTTCCAACAAGGAAGCTGGATGACGACTGCAGCCAGAAGAGAAACAAGCAGTTTATTGTAACTGCAAGCATATGACAAAAAGGGTCAAGAATCAGTAAGGAAACGGAAGGAGATGAGCTGAAGGCAGCAATATGCCAAACCAAATGATATCAATGCCATCTTCCAAGTTTATCTCATTACAACAATAAAGCCCAATATGCCTTTCAAAAGTGCCACATTTCTACTTCCTGAAACACCAGACAAGGAGCAGCTGGACAATGAAAGCACATTCCCAGCATTCAGAGGAGGACAAGCTCATCCCAAAGGCATGCGTTTGGCAAATTGAAAGCCAAACTCTGCAATACACAAGTCCAGAAACAACTTGGGACATGTCCCAAAACTCTCTGCTTGTGTCTTGCAGCACTTACACCACAGCCCTGTGACATGCAGCCTCTGTGTCCTTTGTGAGTTACAGCAGTTCCACAGGAAGGAGCAGGATGGATCTTGCTCAGAAGAGCTGTGACTGCCCCATCCTTGGAAGTGTTCAAGGCTAGACTGGACAGGGCTTGGAGCAACCTGGGAGAGTGGAAGGCGTCCCTGCCCACGGCAGGGGGATTAGAAGGGAATGAGCCTTAAGTTCCCTTCCAACCCAAGCCATTCCATGATCCTATGATCTTCCAGAACATGACCTCTTGGGTTATTTTCTCTGGTAAATGTACATTTTGCCTAGGGCTTGCTTGCCAAGGACTCTGAAGACTAAATCTGGAACCAGAGTACTTGCATGTGACACATCCAAGCCTGAACAGCTTTCCAAGCGCTTGCCAAAGGGAGCAAAAGCAAAAGGCATCGAGTCGGCCCTCCCTGTGACATCTTCATGACGCAAAGGTGGTTATGTGGTCTCCTTCAACAAAACAGCTGATGTGGAAATGGAGAGGATGATAAAGACTCTTCCTGCACCTGAGCTGTGCCTCCCTATGCAGCAGATGCTCCCTGCTGTGCAGTAAAAAGCAGATCTTATGAATGGAGAACACTTACCTTCAAGAGTCATTTTTGGCAGCACTTTAGTGAATTAGTGCCCAAATCCTACTGCAGACTCTTATGAGTAAGGAGAGATGAAGAGGTTATGGCTCATGAGCTGAGCCAAGGCAATGACCTCATGAGCTCCTGGTCAGGAAACTTTCAAAAATAAAAACCTATTCATCAGTAAAAACAAGCACCTCAGATGGATTTTGAAAGGATGGGCCAAGAGAAAGCTTCAAATTATGAGTTGTGGCGAAGGAATTGTGAAGCCTGTGCATGTCCACGAGATGGCAGAGCACACCATGCTGTGATAGCATCCCCAAGGACTGGGATGCACAAATTCCGAACAAAAGAAGAGGATCTGGGGAAAGGTCACTTATTTTGCTTTGTTTATTTTTCCACCTTTTAATTGCCCAATAGTCATAGGCTTTCCCTGCAATATTTTGTTAAAATACTATTGATAGATTTCAGCAGAAAAAATCATGTGTTGGGGATATTAACACCCAGATATCCAGCACAGTCTGCTCAACCCCTAGACAACCACAATATTCTGCTTAATTAGGGACATCTCTGCATCTCTCTGTAGACACCCATACAGACCTGGATGTACACTGGAGATTAGTTCATGTCCTATGTCTATGGCACTTTAACACCAAAGGCACACAAATCTCCAAGCAGCCTGCAGGCAAGACTCCCTGCCTCTCTCAAACGTGGTACTTTTATCCTATCCATGGCTGCTGAAGAACACCCAGCAGCTAAACACTTCCATCTGAATCATGCTGGGGGATGCTTGGACCACCCCAGTTGTGCTGGAGGATGCCTGGACTGGTTCAGTCACACTGGAGGATGCTCAGACAGCCCCAGTGGAGCTAAAGGATGCTCAGACTAGCCCCTCCATCTGTGCA
Organism: Serinus canaria; assembly: GCF_022539315.1. Classification (NCBI taxonomy): domain Eukaryota; kingdom Metazoa; phylum Chordata; class Aves; order Passeriformes; family Fringillidae; genus Serinus; species Serinus canaria. The sequence continues at coordinate 74,261,760 of NC_066343.1, read as the reverse complement.
TGCCTGCTGCAAGCAACCCGTGAGCTCTCAAGCACAGACAGAACAGGAGTTTATATATTACCAGTTCCTCAGGATGCAACACCCATGAACATAACAACCCCACGGGGTGAAGGATTTTCCTTTCAGAGGCTCACACAAAGGAATATCTTCCCTTATGCCCCCCTCCACTGCTCTACAGAGCCATTTAAAACAAGGGATGAGGAGCAGTAAAATCACTGTCAGCATTGCACGGCTGCATTCAAATCCAGTTAACAATGATATGTCAGGATTAAGCCAGCTGTCTGCAAGTATTTCACTTGTCCATGTTGAAAAAGATAAACCCTCACCCAGAGCCACCTGGATCCTAGCTCCCACAGACACATATGACTGGCTGTACATGCCAAGGTAAGCATGTCTGCAAATCAATGCAGCACTGCACGAGTCTGCCTGAGGCACAAACAAAACATCAAATCCAGCACTCCCACTAGGTCTTCCAGCTTAGAGATGTCACACTAATAATTAAGCCAGATATTAATGTATATATTGGAATTAATTCATTGTATTCAATGTACTCTTAGGACATGATGAAATGATAGCCAGACCAGGAGGACGTGGCTTATTTAACAGCTGTTGATTAAAACCTCCTTGAAGATAATCAGCTCCTTGCACCAAAGATGGTTTAATTCTTTATTTCCAATTATTCCCTGGGGAAACTAACCTTATTTTGTAGAATTAATGGGGTTTGTATCAGCTGAACCTGATGCTTTTTCCCTGTGACCTAAAGTCCAGACATACCAAACATGGAAGAGACTGAGCAGGAAGCAGCTGCAGGCAGCGCTCCTCCCTGCCAAAGTCAGCTGCCCTTCTCCACTCCTTCATGTAGTCAGTGCCAAATAGTTCACCCAAAAGAAACAGTAAGGCAGATTGTCACATGGTCTGCAGGATGAGCAAAGCTATTCCTCACATGATGTGTGAGCAAGAAGCCTGGCTGCCGGAATCCGAAATGCAGGAACTCTCAGAACTTTGGGCCTGTAAGCCAAAGCTTAGAATTAAACACAAGACTTGAGACCTTGGAAAAGGTCCTAAACTTAAGTACTAAAAGTGAGAATGTAAATTTATAGTTTAAGGCAGAGACATGTAAAGCTAAGCAGAAGAAAGTTAAGAATTTTAGAGTTTAAGATATATAAAAAATAAAGTAGTTACAGAGGTGAACAAGGAGTTTAGAATGCAGTGCTGTAGGTTTGTGTATCATTACATGACTGGCTAAGAAATTTTACACTGTAGTATGAGTCCATAAAATGAAATATTTAAGGATCAGGTCAAAACCATAAATATCCTTGTTGGCAGTTTATTGTTTATTAGTTAATAAATCCTTAAAAGGTCTTATAACTAGAGGTCTTGTGACCTTCTGAACCATGCAGTGAAGATGTGGCAGCCTTCCTGCCTATGTAAAAGATTAAAAAATTTAAAAAAAATCAAATCACACCATCTAAGCCAACTTAGAGGTCCCATCTCTAATTCATTCAAAATTCCCACACCCTGAGCTCTTGGCTCAGCACTGAAAAGGGTATCACTACCACAGCACATGAGATGTTTTCATCCTTGCCTCTGGAGGCAAAGAGGTTTCAGCAAAAACACACTGAGCATCCTCTGAAACTTGCCTAGCTTAGGGAACTCAGCTCCTTTGAGGACTAGGGCTCTGTAAAATGGAAGACTATATGATGCTGACAAATTGACTTTTTCAACCTGACTTCTGAACTGGAGGGTCTCATCCTGCTATTCCACAACATTCATGCTTCAGAGGTCATTTAACTAGAACTGCCAAAACTGCAAAGAGAGGTCTGGGCAAAGAACAGGCTGGAGAGAACACACATGTGGATTACCACTGCATATAAACATGGGCACCACTCCAAAGGGGCAATACCTCGGTCAGCACACAGGCACTGCTGGCTTCCTGGCAGCAACTTATTTTGGAGCTGTCAGGAGGGGTTGATGCTTTTCAGAATCTCCTTTTCTTTAACATATACATCCACATGTATACATATAGAGGTATATACTGCCCTCAGTGTATCACCTCTCAACAAAGTCTGTGCGGTTACTGCCCTTGCCCAGCAACAGCACCTGAAACCACAGGCACAAATCTCCATCTCAACCCCTAAAGGACCACAGCCCAGCAGCTCTCCCACTCCTGAGGAGGTTTCCTAAGGGAACAGAAGGCAGGGAAGCCTCTGATGCCGGTCCTGCTGGTCCCCACCATGGCAGGGGCAGATGTCCTCATCACCTACCTGCCACACTGGAAGGACTTTCTCTATGTCGTTCAGGTTGATGCTGTCACCATCCTCATATTTCCCCTTTCCAAGCCTGTGGCAAGAGGAAAACAAAACAAAAGCATGTGAAAACTCGTTGGAGACGAGTTAATTTTCTATTACAGCACAAGGGGAATATCAGCTGCTGCTGCAAAGGCCTCTCATGGAAACAAAGAGGCTATCTCTGGAGCAAGTGTGCTGTGCCTCCAAAACACTCCCACGCAGGCGTAAAGCTGTTAATACAAAATTAAATGCTTTGCTCAGTCCTCTCCACCTGCACCATCTGCCACAGCTTGCAAACACTTTTGATAGTAGCAGCAGTGAGAAAACCACGGGCAATCCTGAGGCCAGGGTGACTAGATTTCCAGACCAAGCAAAACTGAAAGCACAGCCCACCTGGACAGCAGAAATGAGAGCACAAAGGGAGTAATGAAAAATGTTTCCTTTGAAGCGCTGCTCATTTGCTGGTCTCCATGGGAGCTCCAGCTCCCCTAGTGAGAAAGGTGTTGAAAATCAGCAAACACACACCTCAGACAGGAAGCAGCAATCAATATAAATATAAACAGACAATTTGAAAGACAAAGAAATTGGGATGAGAAGTCAAGCACTTATACACCATACACAGAAGTGCCAGTTGAAGAACTTTCTTGGAACAAGAAATGCAAAAAACAATCCAAAGATAATTTTTAGTTGGGTGCAAAGAGTTTGTGATGATAGAGAAAAAGAAATGGTCAATACTTATCATCCTTCTACGTTCACAAACAACTGAGATGATATTTCTTTATTATGCAAGAATGATAATTTTTTTTTTGTCAGTTAGAAGCAAGATACTGTTAAATAAAGTACAGCAGAGACTTTGATAGTGCAGACTCAGGTAATCAGCGCCTAGAAGACAGAGAAAAACGGATTTTGGAATCAGAAAAAATGGGAGAAAAATTGAGAAAAATGGCACATGCTGAAGTACCAGGCTCAAAATGTCAGCTGGGAAGGGAAGCAATTTAATTAACCTTAACCAACTTGAGCACCCTGGTTTAGTAAAAGGTATCTCTGACCATGGCAGGGGGGCTGGACTAGGTGATCTTGAAGATCCCTTCCAACCCAAACCTGTGAGTCTGTATTTATTGGAAATAAGAGATGCTCAACAACTGACTTACCATCATAGATGAAATACTGACTTTGACTTACAAAGGCAAAAATATAGTGTGCATACACATACAGAAACACACATCTGAAAAAATATATTTATATCTATGTATTTACATAGATAAGAAAAATCATGTCACACATCTGGGGACAAACAAATGGCAGCTGCAGGTGCAGAACACAAGTGTATTGTAGGAAAAGGTCATCTGAAAAGGGTGGGAGGGTCCCAGTCTGAATTTCTGATGCTGAACTGTGGCAAAAAGGCAGGGGATGAAGAGGAGGCAGGGATTAGGGGGATGAAGGCAGCTTTCCTCTGGAGACAGTATGGCTGAGCCCCAACTACAGGACCACAGGCAGCGCTGGCAGTTGCGTTTCAAAGAGGCCGTAGGGAAATTCCTTGGAGTACCTGAAAAACTCAAGTGATACATGTGCTTGGGAGATACCTGGAATGAAGAGAAAATGCCAGCTACAAAAGGATGTTTGATCTGGAAGAGTACAAGCAGAGCAAGAGCTAGCACTTGAAATTAAAGCCAGATGAATTCAGGTCAGAAACACGGTGCAGCTCCCCGCTTTTTCTTAACTGTTCCACTAGTGATTGTTCAGCCTGCCACCAAACAGCATCTCCCAATAAAAGCAGGTGTCTCCCTAGAGGAAAACGCTTTACCCAACCAAAAGTCACTTGAGGTCACACAAATGGATGCAACTACATGGCCAGCCTTGGGCAACTGATCAGACTGAGGAATAAAATGGTTCTTTTAGTGCTGAAAACACACACAGAACAGCATAGTCCTTTTTTTTTTCCCTATTATGTTTTTCACTGCACAGCTAAATTTTTAAAAAAAGCTTCCCATTCAAGCAAGAGGGAAAAATGCCTAGCTAGCAGGTGGAGATTCATGGAGGCTCAGCAAGCTGAATCTCGGCACAGATTCACCATGGAGAGCTGATGAATGCACAATACAGTCAGCTTTAGAAATTAAAAAAGTAAGAACAATTTTGTCTTTCTTTGTGCTTCCTCTGTCCTAGCCAGGTTACTTACATGGCATGCATTTTGGAACATGCACTGTTTTGTTCTGATAGCATCTGCTTAACTTTTCTGCAGACACACTAATTTTTACTCCATTTTAACAGCTGTAATATTTAGGAGTGATTAAATATCTCACCTCCACACTGCCTCCTCTACCTGTTTGCAATGTGGGCATTCACAATATATCAGGAACCAGAGGAAAAACACAACACCAACCCTGCTCCATCCTCCCTGCACACAGCAGCTGTCACTGACAGGATCACCTGGCAAGTGCCATCAACCATGGAGCATATTATATCTTCTTTTACAGAGGAAGCACATTATATCTTATTTTACAGAGGGCCCCATTCATCTCATTTTTCAAACTCATCTGAAAAAATGGGATTGAACTTGACTAAGAGACTTAGTGACTTAGAAATTTAGTGTTATGCTGTTCCAAATGTTCTGAAAATTGCTCTTTATAAACCTGCAGTATACCTTACAAAAGAGAAAAAAATGTTGTCTGAGTTTTCTTGTCCCTGTATGGTATGGGAGCCTACTGCAGATGCTGAGCTTGGGCTGGTATGGGATTTCTGGCCTGGCTGGATGTTTCTAATTGTTTCCAATCAACTGTTCTAATAACAATTCTAAACTTGTCTTCTAAACAAGATGTGCAGACCAGGCACATGGCACTGGCCAGTACTTTGGCAAAACCAAATTATCAGCAGAAAAATGTCTCCAAGAGAAGATTTCCATCCCTGCAAACAACATGGCGGTGATGGAACATCAGCTGCAACCCCATCTTTTAGACCTCTTACAATTTTTTTCCTTCCTCTACGCCCTGAGTGATAGCATAAGGAAAACCCTATCTATAGAATTATGGAATTGTTATGGTTGGAAAAGACCTCTAGAAGCACCAAGTCCAAGCATTCCCTTGGCCCTGCCAAGGCCCCCACTGACAAATGTCCCCAAGTGCCACATCCATGGTTTTTAAATCTCTCCAGGGATGGAGACTCCACCCCTGCCCTGGGCAGCTGTGCCAGGCCTGGACAACCCTTTCCATGAGGAAACTGTTGTTAACATCCAACCTACACCTCTCCATATGCAACATGAGGCCTTTACCTCTTATCCTGTCATTTGTAACAGGGGAGAAGAGCCCAACTCCCACCTGGCTGCACCCTCCTGTCTGGGAGTGATTGTTCTCTCCAGCTGCAGAGAACCTGCAGGGAATATCCATCTAAGCAATGCTGGTGAGCCACTTAGTGCCAGCACACATTTACTTGGTTTGACCAACCAACAACCAGTAAGGAATCCAGAAATACCAGGGAAACCTGTGGAGGCTGTCACAACCAAAGGGAGCTGTTGAATGTTTTCACAGTTTTATGAAACACATTGAGGCTCTCTCCTTCCCTGAACTCTTGCTGGGAAGAACAGTGTCATTCACAGGAACTGTAACCAGGTCAGCACTAAGCCAGGATCTCTCCTCCAATATCCAGAGATGTCTAAATTTGGAACACCAGGATCTAGGAGACTTGGATCCAGAGTTATTCAAACACTGAGATGTATCAGGGAATGCAAAAATGCAGAGAACTGGATGACAGAGGAGCCAGACAGACTGATCAGGGCATTCTCAAACTCTCTGAATAGTCCAGTGCTTCTTCCCATGTCCCATACATGAGGTGTGTCACCAAGCCAGAGTTCCTAGAGCAAGGGAGAAGTTAGAGACCTTCCTGGAGGGCACAGTATTGCAGACACAGCACTCACCCTTCTCTGTCTATGTGAGGCAGTGGGTGTTTGGAGGTGTTTCGCAGCTTTCTGTGAAACTGGGTGAAATCTAGTTTTTCAGGCTGCAAGTCCCACGTTGCACCACTAGGAAAGAAAAACAGGGAAAAACAGAGAAAGGAAGTCCACTACCTACTAATTAAACACCACTGAGCTGAAAAGCAGAGGGCACACTGGAGCCTGCAGACAAGGAAAGCTGGCATTTCTGGAAGCACCACTTCCCACTCCCTGCTACAGAGCACGTGGATGTGAGCATCCAACCTTCACACTGATGCATCTCTTTTCATATTTTCTTGTTTCTTAGATATGCTGAGTTCTTGGGGCTTGATCTAAGCCTCTAATTTTGATACAGAAGACACCCTGCAAGATATACTCGCTCTCTGTACCAAGAGGGTAGGTATTGCAACAGGTCCATGAAATTATTTTCTCTCTGGTCCTGCACAACCTGTCTGCTCTAGTGACTCAAGGTTATGCAGATTATGCATAAAACTGGACAGGAAGGATATTTCACTGCTTTCACTGAGACAGCAGCTGAAGAGTTCTTCCCAGCAGTTAAGAAGCCAACACATAATGGTAGCTTCAACTAATGGGAGAAGAAAATGCCAGAGCAGCAGCTCAGAGCTGATTCAAATCTTGCCTGTGCAGTTCTGGGGTGATATAAGTAATTATACTGGTCCTGGTTTCATGTGTTTGGACTGCAAACCCATCCAGTGGTCTCTCCAAAACACACAGGATGCTTTAAATAGACTGTGTTTGGTGCTACAGGCTAAATGGGGATGGGGAGGAGGAGCAGTGATGTCAGCCTTACCAGGGTATTGTCTGGTGCCTGGGTACCAGCAGGATGGACATACCAGCAAGGGCTAAGACAAGGCATGGTCCATCCTAAAAGTCCACCTGTCTCTTAAAGCAATTTAAAACCAGCTTACCTGAAGGAGTCAAAGGTGTTGGCAGCCCAGATGTCTGTGCCCAGCATGTCAAGGTTGCTCTCCTTGTTGCCATTCTAGGAGAGATGGAAAGGTGATTACTTGTCAGGAGGCACATGGAGCTATCCTGACCAGGGCACAGCCTCTCCTACCAGCCAGGGAGGTGTCTTGCTCTACAGAAGGGATCCTGCACTCCTGTGTGAATCTATGCAATGCAGAGACCCCTCACCTGCTGCAAAAGTGCACCGTGAAGGTAAGGAGTGACAGTGTCAGCCTTGGGGACACAGAGCTGTGCACAACATGGAGCAGACAATGCACAAGCTCAGCTCTGACTCCAGCCGTCTTCCTGCCCCATGTCCACAACCACGATCCAACAAGGTCCAGGGGCCAGGCTGAGATTCACAAAATCACAGAATCATTTAGGTTGGAAATGACCTCCAAGATTGACTCCAACCTGTGCCTGATCCCCACCGATCACCCAGCCCAGAGCACTGTGTGGAACATCCAGTCATTCCTAGGACACCTCCAGGGATGGGGGCTCCACCACTGCTCTAGGCAGCCTGTTCCAAGGCTTAACAATCCTTTCCATGACAAAATTCCTCCCCATGCCCAGCCTGGGGCCGTTCCCTCTGCTCCTGTCCCTGTTCCCTGGGATCACAGCCTGACCCCCCGACTGTCCCCTCCTGTCAGGAGCTGTGCAGAGCCACAAGGTCCCCCCGAGCCTCCTTTTCTCCAGGCTCAGCCCCTTCCCAGCTCCCTCAGCCTCTCCTGGGGCTCCAGCCCCTTCCCAGCTCCGTTCCCTGCCCTGGACACGCTCCAGCCCCTCGGTGTCTCTGCTGTCCTGAGGGCCCAGAGCTGTCCCCAGCACTGGAGGTATCTCAGCAGGGCCAGCACAGGGACAGGCACTGCCCTGGGACTGTGTCACAGCCTGGCTGGGACAGCCCAGGGCCATTGCCCACCTGGGCACCCTGGGCTCATGTCCAGCTGCTGGCACCAGCACTCCCAGAGCCTTTCCCCATGGGCATTATAAGAAATCTCCAGCCAGCTGTGAAACACCTTGAAGTTTCCTGGGCAGGCAGCTGCTTTTGTCAAAATGACAAAGTATGAGCATCTAAAGCAAAGACCTCACATACATTATTCAAAGCCCCTTCACAGTCATCAACCCTCACATGTCCCCCCTGCACAAAGAGGGCTGTCCCCTCCACCCTTTACAGGTGAAGTAAAGCAGGTTGGATTTTGCCATTCAAGACCATTCAAGAAATCAGACTTGACTTAGTCTGGAGGTATTGAATGCACTGCACATAAGGAGCCCATATTAACCAATTTTCCCTTCAACATTTCTTATTCAGATTACTCATAATCCTGCACATATTCAGATTATTTAAGCAATTCAGTCCAAATGGTCCCACTCTGGCACAATATGTGCTAGAGAAGGTGGATTCCATCTCTTCCCCATCATATAACTTCTGTCATTTTCAAGTATTATTAATATTAACCAAGACATTAGAAACTCATAAAAAATGTGACTATTTCTTAATGAAGTCTCGGAGGTCAATCTGCTTGCCACACTTTCCCAACCAATGTCAGGGACACATGTCCTTAGTGAACAGATGGTTACACTCTGCAGTCATTTCCAGCAGAACCAATTTAGACACCAGAAACTCCAAACACAGACACACTGCTCCCTTTTTAGTCTCCTCCAAGGGGTTTATGGATTATGATTTTAACCCCTGGGGATCTGCATGTCTCTGCTCAGAAACAAATTACCAGAAATACATAACTCCCGTGATAAGTTACAGAAGATGAGCTTTTTATTTTAGGCAAATGTAAGCACGATTTTCTCCCACCAAGGAGAGGAATTAGTTTCCTAAATCCTTCCAAGCATGCAAATGCAGTGTAATGGAAGCACACATGTGCAGGTTATCATAGCTGACACACAAAGAAGAGACAAACCATTTTCAGGCGGTGAGGAGGTCAGGCAGGTCCAACGCAGCAGTTGGACACTCCCACCCAGACCTGGTCCTCCTAGAAGATGTCCCCATAACTTCTTGGAGACACCCCAAGCATCAGCCAGACTCCATAAAATGGCACCAGGGCCAGTGATAACACACCTTGTCATTAAGCCTGAGTCACTGTGGCCATTTCAAGACACCCTTTTGGTCTTCTATGACCTGTCTTTAGAACTAGTCTCTATCAGCTCACAGGACATGGAGCAGCCTTGCAGCACTGAGCTGCAGGGAGCCTCCTAAAATGCTCACAGCACAATGCCAACACTTAATAATAAGACTTCAAAAAGCCAATTCTCAAATCCAGGTACAAAAAAGAAGATTAAAAATGGCATGTATTTAAGAAAAGCAGTGACTTGCTGTCAGTCCCCCCAGGACTTCAATTATAACCATCAGCAATTTTACCATGAAGCTCCCAGTGACCCAACCCTCAGCTTTAGATAATCTTTTTCACTGAGGAGTTAGTATTGCTGAAAATTAATTAATTCACTCGGAATGATAATTGAGAGAGACGCTTTTGTGAGTAACACCAATACTCTGAGACATGAGACATCCAGAAAAGCAGATCCTGCACACAGTCTGGGTTAAATGCACGTCCACAACCTCTGTCCTCCTGCTCCTGTGGGCACAAATGACCTCCATGCACTGCTGCCCAGTCCCTGGAGCTGCCCACACAAACAGGGACAGGCCCACGTGGACTCTGGCTGTTTACCATGCATGCAGCTTCAGCAAATTCCCCACAAAGTCAGCATTTGCAAGCACGCAGCAGCTTTACAAAGCCCAGCTCAGCGTCACACCTCTTGCTGCTCCTCATTACCATCCTCCAGAAAACAAATATGAGATCATGCCCTTTGCTGCACAGCTGCAACCAGGTTAAATCATCACTGCACACAGAACAACACCAAGTGGCCACCTGGGCCCCTGCTATAAATTCAGGGATTATCCTGTGCCATGTATTACTGAAGCATTTTTCAGTTCTGAGCTTGAGGAGCTTCCCCCACTTTTCCTCCTTCTCAGCTGCCTACAACCCCTGGCTGCACTTTGGTAGAAAATAAAAAAAAAGATGAGATAGATACTGAACTGTCTGAAAAGGCTCCAATTCAGGGCTTCCTTGTTGAAAACTGCAATTTTTCAGGTGAACAATACAGATAAAAATACAGAAATTTTGAAGAAGACAGTATCATCCTTGCTCAAAGAGGAAAGGATATGTTGAGTCTCATTCCCACCAGAAAGGACCATCACTTTCTAGGTACAACCTGGTTCTGTGGGTCTTTTCCCACCACAGCATGACTCAGAAGGAAAAGCTATTTCCTCAAGATCTTCAGGAGGATGAAATGGATGAATGGACCAGGACTTTGACCACTGATTCCAAACCTCAGAGTCTGCCATCCACTTCTGGCACAAGTGGTGCTCACATGTGCATAAAGGAGAACGACTCCAAGAGAAGACAGGACACAGGCTGGCTGAAATTAACATGAATGGTCCCTTGTCTGAGTTCTAGGATGGACCTAAACCCATATAAAAGTTAATTCTTAGAGTCTTTTGCAGGGTAGGAATGTAACTCCCCATATAGCCCTGCAGACAGCTCACACAGAAAGCAGCTGGACTTAAGGTCACCATTTAACACCACCTATGGGCTGTCCACTCATCTTTCAACTTCTGATGAAGACCTGCCAGCAAATAATTACAGACATCTCTTGATTTCTCAAAACTGAAATACTCCAAGACTTCAGGAAAAAAAACCTGATTTCCTTTGCATTTAACCAGCTGGCTATGGACTTCTTTCCCAAAGTTAAGGCAATCAGCACACCTCAGTGGGTCACAAACCATAAGTGAATTAAAGAGGTCTTTGAAGAGTCCTTCCCAGCTGACATGCACCCACACCTCGTGTGACACACACCACAAACATGTCGTGAGGGGGATGCCTCCAAGAAGCAGCAAGCACGGGACACAGCTTCAGCATGTCACCTCCAGGTATACCTTGGCTGATTGCCTGAACTGGCTGCTTCTCCTGTGGCTGCCAGACCTGGATCCAGAGCCCTGCCTGGAGCTTGACCCCGGCCGGGATCCTGTGCTCCCACTGCTGCTGTGATCCCACTCTTCCTGAAAACAACAAACAGGTTGCTTTAGTCAAGGGCCACTCCATCCCACACGCCCCAAAGTCACTGACCTGATGGAACAGGAGAGCTCCAGCTCCCAGGCCACTCGTGCCTGCACCTACAAAACCATGCCCATGAGCAGCATTCTTATTGTGGGGCTTCCTTTGACTCCTTTAACATGTTCTATTTACAGATTGCAAAGGGATGTCACTGTGGGAGGCTCTGATGAGGACAAGATTTGGCCTCAGTACTCTAGTGTATGCATGGGGAAAAATAACATTTACCTTCTCTATCTTCATGACCATTAACTATGCATATTCATCAAACCCACAGCCTGTAAAGCTGCTGAAGGGCATTTGGACAATGTCCTTAATAACACACTTTAACTTTTGGTCAGCCCTGAACTGAGCATGCAGTTGGACTGGATAATGGTTAGTATCTCCCAGCTGAAATATTCTGTTCTATTTTACTCCATTCCATTCCATTCCATTCCATTCCATTCCATTCCATTCCATTCCATTCCATTCCATTCCATTCCATTCCATTCCCCTCCCAGGCCCAAATAAACTTCTCAGTCAGTTTTCCCACTGCTCAACCCACTGTTGGAGTCCAGTTATTCACATGGCTGAGGACTCTTAAGTTCACCAGGAGACTCATTACACAAATAACTATTTTTTTTCTCTTAAGGAGCTGTGCCTGATGTTCTCCTTTATTCTCTAACTTGTTGTGCTGTCAAGCAAACTGCAGGTTTCTTGTTCAGCCCTCAAGGCATAATGACTCATCTGAAACCAGAATAACTCACCTGACCAGCTCTACCCAAACACCCCATAAGGTACTTGGGGAGAAAGGTGGATAATGTCATGGCAATTGCTCCAAAAGCTTTGCTCAGAGACTTGGGAAAGACTTTTGAAGTGACCTAAAATAATTAAAACACCACGATACCACCAAATGCAGAATATTCAAATCTTCCAAGTACTCTGAAAATCTGGGTAATACAAAGGGAAGCCTGTGTTTTAGGGCTGGTGTGAGGGCTGACAACTTCAAGAGGGTTTCTCATGTCTCAGATGTTCTCATGGGGCTACACGAGGTCCTGCAGACACTGCCATGGGCTAAGGCAAAGGCAGGGCCACCTCAGCCTTCAAAGCCAAAAGGATTCACCACTGAAACTGCTTTTGAACACAACAGCCAAGTCCAGGCGAGTAACTTCAGGGCACAGACCAGGTCCCAGCTCCACCACTGCCACCTGATTTGGATGAGGCAGGAAGACAACTGCACAGCAGAACCTGAACTACCTGGGGTGATGCTACCCAGTGGTCCAGAATGGACCCTGATGCACATGAAACATGGAAGTGTTCACCCAACACAAGGAATTGGAAGCAAAACACTCCAGTGCTGGTTTCTGCATCACTCCAGCTGGACATTCCGCACCCTACAACCTAGTAAGTTTCAAGCAAGTTCAAATACATTGTGGTATTGACCTTAAAAGAGGCAATTAACTAGTTTTTCAGTTGTAGATAAATGAAATTGGAAAGGTTGTGGTTATTTCCACTGACAGTTAAGGCACCTTCTTCTTCCCTTCTTATCACACCCTGACCCAAATCTCCCAATGGCTGAGAAATACCAAATGGCACAAAAAGAGGTGTTCAACTGGCATGAAGGGAAAAAAACCGTGGTGGATGTCAGGCAGGCCACCTTAGGAAGGCCTGGGAAGAGCCAACCTTGTAGGCATCATTAGAAGTGAGAAATACCTCCTTTGACATGGGAAATATGTGCACCAGCTGAAAACGTGGTTGAGAGAAATGCACCTTCATGCTTGATGTTTGCAGGATTAATTGTATCCTACACACTGAACATCTTGTTCACACACAAACACAAGATTTCTGTGTCAAATGCTGCAGGTCAGCACATGCACCTTTTGCTTTGAAAGACTGGAAATAAAAACTGTTCACTTATATTCAGTAGACCCATCTTTTAGGAGTGGTTTTCTGCAGACAATCCAAGATGTTGTAAATTCCAGAAATGAAGACGTTATGAGAAACGATATTGGTATCATTATGAATTAATGTCCACCAAGAAAAGCCACTGAATACAGCACAAACCACTTAGATCACAATCACAGGTGATTTTAATAAACCAGCTTGTTTCCTGGCTCTAAGTCATGGCCTGGGGCTTTCTCTCTGTCTACCTTCCTCAACTTTATCAAGCACTGATACTAATACAGAAAACCAAATTGTTTTTTAAATAAAATTGCTACACTAAAAACTGCTGAAATGTCTGCTGAAGATGCTAACAGTCCCAGAACTGCCTTAATACACTCATGTTCAAACTCACCAGCACAGCCAAACTCAGTATTTCCCCCAAATTTTTGACTAATTGCCATAGATTAACAATTTTTTACTGGTACCTTACTGAAGGGGATTGAAATCTCCAGAATGAAAACACGACCCCCAGAAACAGTCCCACACACTTCTGATGGCTTTGTGTCCTGTAGTAAAGCTCTTTCATGCTAAAATGCACCCTCTCTGCAGACTTTCTGTGGGAACTGGGCTGCTCACACCAACCACATGGGTGATGCTCAAAGACTGGGTGAGAGCATGCATTGTTCTTTAAAGAAACACCCAAGCAGCAAAATCCCTTCATGAGCATCATTGCAAAGCCCATAAAAACCAATTCCCAGACTCCAGAGGTAGCTGGAGTCCAGCAGAAAGCCATGGCTTGGCACTGGTGAGATGTGGCACTGCCTTTCCTCATCCTGTGTATGTTCTACACACATTTGTTTAGCTCCTGCTAAACAAATCTACCATGCTGCAGGAACAGAACTGACTGCCAAAGCTGACAAACACTGAAGACACAGCTGTAATGGCACAAAGTTCTCCACTCCTTGCCTCCTGCTGACCCAATTCCCCATAATCTGGCCCCATTAGTCTGCTGTGTAAAAAACCAAGGATCTCCTAGTCTCTCTCAGTTCCCCAAACCGTCCCTGAGCTCTGGCTCACAGATCTTGTTTGGGCTCCTCCACCTATCATTTCTGGTCTACACTCACCAGCAGGAGATGGGACCTCTGAGCCATACTTTGGGACTGGGAGGGAAAACACTACGCCTCCAGAGACTGATTCCCAGAAGCTGCTCAAACCCATGCCGATCCTTCTGGCCAAGCTCTGCACCTTCTCAGGAACAGTGAGGCTCATGCACATTGCCAGCAGCCCTCCTTTGGAAACCAGCTGTCAAATCTAACATTTGCATTTTAATTAGCAATAATCGTATGTTTCACTTACACTGCAATTTTCACCTTTGCAGTGAGCTCTTTAGGCATGAACTAATTAATCCTGCTGCCTTTGCCAGCCCAAGAGTTAATATTTTCTGCTGCCTCAGTGCAAGTTTGAAAATCCTATTTGCAGAAAAAGAAGATAAGTTTCCCCAGTGCAGAAGCCATAAATGGAAACACAGTGATCACCTACGTGGCTGCTCTCAGTGAAGACAAGTATGGGTGAAGTGGGCTCTGCTGGTAGAGATGTAGATCAACCCTGGCAGCAGCACAAGTTTCTAGTGTCCTGAAGATATCAGTGAATTCTGGGTGGGATTCATGTACAATTGTATGTAAAAAATTCAATATTCAATGTACAGCATTCATGGGTGGGCCAGAGGAAAAAGTAACAGGAACTGTCAGAGTTCTCAGGCCCCCAAAAACCTCTGAGATATCCCCTGGCAAAACAAGGGTCTCACATCTGTACCCAGGAGATCCCTAGAACAAGTTGTGGGGTGTCCTTCAAATGGTTCCTCAACTTTGATCTTACTCCTGGTCAGAAGAGAAAACAGCTATTGTGTAAAAGGCCCTTTTTGAGGTTTTTCTGCAGTGGAAGTTTTCACACACGCAATTTGTGCTGCCGCCAAATCTTCCCATTATGCAGAATTTCTGCACTGCACTCCAAGTACCTCCCTAGACCTACTCCAGAAAAACCACTCCAATTTTAATAAGGAAAACCAAAGACGTAATTATTTTAATAACTCAAAATACACCTTAAAAAAACCCCAACAAAAACCCAACCATAAGATTACTCTAAATATCTTAGTAGGGTAAACTTTCTAGCTTCTTTCTCCTCAAAGTATTACATAATGCTGTAAGAACATCAGAAACTGTTATAAAAATGTGATGCAGAAGCCCCAATGCCTCTGGCTCTGTTCCTTCCCTTCCCAGGTCCATGTCCACCTTCCCCAGCCCTCTCCAATCTGCAGAAGGAACACCAAACATCACTTTGAGATCTTCTGCCACAAGGGAAAGTAAGGTTTGATCCATACTTGTGTCACAATACAGGACCAAAGGACCTGATGGACTTGGAAGTAGGAAGTTAAGCTTACAGGATCTTTCTGGACTACCTGGGAAAGGACCAAGCCTGTGTGGTTGTGTTTTTTGGACAACACTGGAAGAGCCATGCTAACCAAGGATGTGCTAGATAGCTCATTTACACACAAGGGTGAAGAGAAGGAAGGCCGAGGGCTCTCAGAATGGCCCCAAGAACTCCAGATGTGCTATGGAAACCCATCAGCAAGGCCCTGTCCCAGCCTCAGAGGAAATGGCTCATATCATCCCTTCACTGCCTAGAGCTCCAGCACTGACTGACTTACTCATCCAAACATGGAAAGATGGAGACTTTCAAGGTAAATCAAATATCACAAAAATAAGAGCATGGGGAGCTTTACAATGGGCAGATGAGCATCACCTGGTCTTCTCTACCCAAACAGGAAATGAGGGTGACACGATGTCCCCTCATGTGAGCCACTGGTGACACCTGACCCCGAAGACACCCCCCCACCCTCAGTAAGCAGCAGCAGTTCTCCAGAGCAGGCAGCAATGCAGGGGAACATCTCCTTCCCAGACCTCCTGACACCCAAGCAGGTGTCTGCTTCACATGGGCACTGCTGCTTCATGAGGCCAAGCCCAAACCCAAGTCCCAGACAAAGTTACTCCTACACATTAGCTGAAGGACTTGATTTCTTTCTCAGCAGTCTTCTCCAACCATAACTGAGCAGGGCTGCATCCACTAAAGGAGGAAGCATCACCCAGCAATTACAGGCAGAAAAGTGACTGGTTTTCTCAAAGCTGCTCTTTGCACATGGGCAGGTCACCCCACCTAAAGTCCTACTTTCTACCTCCATCAGGCAGGCGTGCATCAACATGTACTCACTGGCAAAGCCAGTCTCTGTCTCTTGCTTTCTCTTTTGGAAACACAAAAGCAGAGTCTGCAGCATCAGCCAGCATCCACCTGCCCCAACAGATCCTCAGCATGGTGGACAACCTCAGCCGAATTCAGTGTACAAACTGGCCCTAGGCTACAACATGAGCAGGCCACTGAGATGGGGAACGCTAAACATATGGAACTGTTGGAGCAAGTCCATAGGAGGCCATGAGGTTGATAAAAGGATTGGAGCACCTCAACTGTAAAGACAAGCTGAGAAAGTTGGGGCTGTTCAGTCTGGAGAAGAGAAGGTTGTGTGCAGAACTCACAGCACCTTCCAGTATCTGAAGAGAGCCTAAAGGGAAGCAGGAGAGGGACTCTGCATCAAGAACTACAGTGACAGGACAGGGACAAATGGATACAAATTGCAAGAGGGGAAATTTAGACTGGATATTAGGAAGAATGTTTTTACTGTGAGGGTGGTGAGACACTGGCCCAGGTTGCCCAGGGAGGTTGTGGATGCCCCAACCCTGGCAGTGCTCATAGCACATAGGCCCTGAGCAAAATGTTCTAGTGGAAGGTGTCCCTGCCTATGGCAGGTGGGTGATTTTTAATGTCCATTCCACCCCCTTAATATTCTGTAATTTTTAGAAGTCTTTCCAGAGTCATCGCTCTTGTTTTCCTTCAGATCTGGACCCAAGGATAGGCAACTCAAGTGAGACACAGGCTACCCACCAGCACAGGGAAAATGAATTACAAATTTAGTCAGGAGATCCTGCCAATCCTCTGTCTTTCCAGCTCTATCTGGTCAGCCAAGAATTTGGGGCATTATACACTGCCTGCTGATGTCATTGAACTTAAGCCAGCAGGACAATTTCACTGCTAACTTCAGTTAATCTGGATACAGCAACATGTCCCCTGTCCCCTGTCCAAGCCCATGATCCCTTCCCATTTGCTTCTGCAGCATCCACCAGGGAAGATCTCCTGGTGGCTGATCCCAGGAAGTCAAGCAGCACTGATGCCTGCAAAAGAAAATTTTCTGGAACTGTGAAAGAAATCTGCAGAAATAATTTGATTTTTCCACTCTCTATTGAAACTGAGCTCCTCTGTGCACTGCAATCTGCTGTTACCCAAGAGACAGCCTTCACACATTGCCCCACACCTCCTATTGCTTTTGCTTTGGCAACATGGCAGCTTTTCCAGCCACGACTGCAAGATGTAGACATGGAATGGCAAGACCTTAAAGCTCATCTCATTCCATCCCCTGCCATGGGCAGGAACACCTTCCACTAAATGAGGCAGTTCCAAGCCCTGTCCAGCCTGGGATGGGGCAGCCACAGCTGCTCTGGGCAAGCTGTGCAAGGGTCTCCCCACCCTCACAGGCAGAAATTCCTTCCCAATATCACATCTAACCCTGTCCTTCCCTGTGGGAAGCCATTCCCCCTTGTCCCTCCAGGCCCTTGTGAGAACCCTTATGCTGGCACAGTTAGGGATGCTCTTTACTCCAGGTAGTCGGATCTCCAGCCAAGGCCCAAGAGTGCAAACCCACCACCCCACCCTTCCACCATGTGCTGCTGTTTCTGCTGGTTTAACAGGAGGGAAAAGTCATCTCCTTCACCACCAGCTCCTCATGGAGGACAGGACAAGGGTGCTACAAGCAAGGTGTGGGATCATCAGGTGTGATCCACACACCCTGCCTGCCCCTTCACTGCTCAGTAGATCAGCAACACAACCATCAACTGCAGAAGCCTCTGAGGGCCCACACCCTGCACCAAGTTCCTGCTGCACCTGGTGGGGCATGGACACAAGCAGTGGAATGAAAGCAAGTCCTGTTTTCTGCCAACAACACAGGTTTTTCCTTGGTGATGACGGGTGACAGCCAGCCTCCATGGGGGAAGGAAGGGACTTAGCCAGGAAGGAGGGTTTTCAGCTCTCCATCTCCCACCTCCTGGAGAAATGGCACAAACCCTCAGAGTTGTTCTGGTTTTTGTTAATGCCTTTTACATAAGGGGAGCCTGGGATGCAGTTCCTGCCAGGCCTTTCATGTACCAAGAGCTTTGCTGGATCCCTCAATATGCACCATACCAGATTTTTTTACTTAATGAATTGCTCTCAGAAATATATCAAAGAGCTTCCTACTTGCCACAGCCTCACAAGGGGAATGCAAATAAAGTATTATATAAAAACTTCCCACTGGCTCTTTTTGGGGAAGAAAAAAAAAATCCAAACATAAAAGAGTTTAAAATTATTCCATTATCTAAACCTTCCTCTTTACAGAGGCAGTAAGGTGCTCAAATATTATTTTGAGTACCTGGTCTTTGCCCCAGAGGCTCACACGTGGTGAGACCTGGCAAACTTTCAGGGGTTTAGTGGAACATGGCCACGCCATGCAGCAAACAGAGAGATCCCAGCAGGAAACAAGAATTACAGATGAGCTGAATGTAATTCTGAGACCAGGATTTTCTCAGCACATGAGTTCACAAAATGTATCTCAGGAGATTGCCCCATGAGCAGACCATCTTCTCGCAGCCACCCACCCACAGAACTGGAAAGACCAGGGGGTTTCAGGGGGAATTTTCTCTGTTTTTAAGCCACTGCTTTGTATGGGATTCCTACATGCCAGCCTATGGGAACTGACTCCAGGTCCCACACAGCTGCTAATACAGGTCTCACCAAGTAGTGCAAGAGCAGGACAAGTATGGGTGTTCTTTTCCAGAGACATCCAACAACATCAGAAACCAGCAATTTTGGGGTATCGTGGACTGTTTTTACCTTCATTTTTAATGAAGGTAAAAACACTTAAAAAAACGAAGGGTAAATACACTTCATTTTTACCCTTATATTGTATTTTATTCAGAAATTGCTCTAACCCCCTTACTTGTACAACAACCAGCATATGCTTATATACACACATACTATACAAAAATGCATAACAAACACACACAGTAAAAAAAAAAATCTTTGTTTTATTTTTTTTTACCTTGCTGGATCATATAGCCCAGAATTTCAAAGGTATCAAATCCTCAGGGAGGCATAGAGGGATTTTTCAGGCATGGGGAAGTCATCTTCTCTCTAGACTTCCCTATAACCTTTAGGAAGCCAATTACTTCTGAAAAAGCAAGACTGGACTACTCTGTCTTCACAGAAAATGAACCACATGCTGAATATATTTCCAGGACTAACCTAGATTTCCATATAAATGCCCTTTCTGATGGCCACGTGAGGCATACCATGGTCACTGATACATAACCCACATTTTCACATTAGCTGAAGCCAGCAGAAATCTCACATCCAAGTATTTTTCAAGTATGACTGGCAACGCAGAGATCTCAGCTGGAAACAAAATAGGAAAACTAGGAATTCAATTTCCTGCTCAAACCCCTCAAATTCATTAAAAAACTGTAACAAAAAACCCCCATCACAACCAAAAAAAAAAAAAACAAAACCCCAAACAAAACCAAAAAACCCCAAACAAAACAAAAAAAATACCCCCAAAATGCAACCCCTTCCTCCACTGGGAAGTCATTAGCTTGCTTCTTCCTTAGCAAGTTTGAAAAGTGATTAATAATTTCAATTTAGGATAAGCATCGTAGTAATGACTTTTTTTTTTTTTAATATTGAAA
The DNA here is from genome assembly GCF_022539315.1 of Serinus canaria. Lineage (NCBI taxonomy): Eukaryota > Metazoa > Chordata > Aves > Passeriformes > Fringillidae > Serinus > Serinus canaria. The sequence continues at coordinate 74,241,722 of NC_066343.1, read as the reverse complement.
TATTTTAGTGGAAACAGCCAGGAATGGTAAGAAACTGCACTCGGTCCTTACCAGCAGTGTTTAACTCATGTATCAGTGACAGTGAGAGAAATGCTTGCCTGGACAGAGGAACAATAGCTTGCAGCTCCTCTTTGGTGCCAAGGAAAATTTGTTACTCACAGTTAAAGGAAGCCAAACATGGAGAGAGATAATTACTAGCTCTGCTGCAGGCTGGGAGAGAGCCCAAACACAGGGTAAGCAGCTTGGGCATCAGCGAATGCTGTTTGTGTGTAGGAAAGGAGCTCCCTGTAGGAGGAGATCAAACACATTTAATTCTCCGAGAAAAAAAAATACAAACAACAAGAAAACAACAAAAAAAAAAAACCCTACGTAAGCTGAAACAAAAGAGTGCATTGCACCAGGCAGATGGAGGAAAGTAACACCCGCGCATGACTCCTCCATCATCCTGTGGTCTCCACCAGCCACTAGTACATCAGCAGAGCCCCTGGGTGAAGGGCCAGGGACCTTCTTCCCTAGGGAAAGACCCATATTGAGCCAAGGAAGCCTGATGGAAAAGGCCAGCCTTCCAACAGAACATCCAGCAGCTGTCTGCAGTGCTGGGAGGGAGCCTGACGAGGTGCTGCTGCTGAATATTTTGAAGCAGATCACAGCTGTAATAAATTAAACCCATAATTCCATCTGGCACCTTCAGGAGCTCATCCAAAGCAGTACCTCTGCTCAGCACACGCCCTCCTACAAAACAACAGCCTGCCTTTGTTGGGTGCAGGTGTTGGTAGAGGTGTTACCAACATCCCAGGGCCATGGCAGGGAAAGGATCCCTCAGCCAAGAACTTCCAACATGGCTCCATGGGAGGAAGCTGTGCCCAAAACGAGAACTGCAACATGCCCTGCTCAGACTGGCACAGCCTCTTTTACACCCTGCAAGGGGCTCCCAAATTCGCCCTCATGGATCCACACACAAGACTGCACCTGGAGGACATCAAATAAAAGCCACCTGGAGGACATCAATAAAAGCCACCAACTTGAAGCCACTTCTCTGGGTGGGACATCCACCAGCCACAGTAATTGGAAACACTGCTCCCTTTCCCTCAGATGCCTAAATTTCACATCTGCTCAAGCAAGTGCTGCTCTCATAGAGCTGATGGTCTCATGGTGACACAGCAACTTGTCAATCAGATGAGAATGATCAAACACAAGTCCCCACCCAACCCAACCCTCTTCCATGAGGAAGGACAGCCACCTCTAGCAGGGCCTGGTAAACACTCCTTACTTGTGCTCACACCATGTCCAAGCACCAAAACTGATTCACACCTAGCTCCTGTCACTGCACGACCAACACAGGCTCTCAGCACGTGCAACTTTGCTTCTTCTGCCAGCTCACCCTCTCAGCTGTGTAATGCTCTTCCCTGCAACACCATCCTTGTGCTGCAGCACACAACAGAGAAGCCCAACTGCAAAAAGATCCCTTATTCCAGCTACATCTCATCCTTCCAAGTCAGTTCGGATCCTCCTAACAGCTTCCTTACACAGGCGACAATAAGAAAGTTTTCTGGAATAAAGTGACACTCCTTATTTTTTCTCCTTTAAGCTCCTGATGAAAGCATCCATCTGCACATCAGGATGTTGCCCACTTCCCATGGTTCGGGCAGGAATGAGCTTTCAGACACTAAGCAGAGGGACACATCTCCCCTTCCACAGGAGAAGGACAGCTGGCAGCACCTCCCAGGGGAGGCAGTACAAGAAATAAAGGGAAAGGTCTGGGGAGGAGGAACTAAACACAAACCCTACCTGGTTATGTTCGTGCGACGACGAGCCCTTCCCTCGGGATGGGGAACAGCTGCCATCAAGCTGCTCGCTACAATCCGCCGTCCACTGCAAAAGGGATAAAAAAAGGGATTGTGTAAAATAATAGCTGGGCTGGGCAAAACTGCTGCGTCAGTCCACAGTGCACAGAAAACGCTGTCTGGCCGCAGGCATCGCTGCACATGTGTGGCACCCCCTCCTTTTTAAGGATGATCCCAAAGGCTTTGGCTTGGAAATGCTCCACCTGCTGACAGTGGGTAGATGGAAGAAGCAGGAACAACTGTAGGAAAGCATTTGATATGGTGCTTTGCAATAAAACCCAGCCCAAATACCTTCTTGCTGACTTTGACAGTGCTTGGAACCCCAGGTGTGTGATACACACTAGGGTGACTTATCAATAATTTCCATGGAAAGATGGAAAATTTCTGCTTTTCCCAATCCTTGTTTCCAACTCTATTTGCTTCAAGGACAGATACATGAAATGGGCAGACAACACCCTGTGTTTTCATTTTAAACAAAAGAGAAAATGAGTATGGAAGCTGTAGGGCTGGCCACTGCCATATGTGGCCACAGGGGATTAGCAGATTCTTAAGCTAGCTTGCCCCAAGGTTGGGCAGCAAGGTGTGTCCACAAAAATAACTGAATTTGGTGTAATTTGTTGCCTTATTTTTTTTTCCCAAAAGAAATGTAGGGCTGCATCATACTGGTGAAAAAAAAAGCCCAAAACCAATTTTCAATGACAAACATCAAAGATGCTGCTTAATTCTAAAGTCATTTTGTCACTCCTTCAATTAAGTGGAGACCGACCAGCCCCACTTCTGAGGTCTTCCATTCTGGAAGCCCTTGGCTGCTCCAGAGACACTCAAGGCTTGGTACCATCACCAAGGATGTGCCAAGAAAATGAAAAGTCATTTCCATACAAACAACCACCTGAGAGCTCCCTGACAGGTATGGATGAGGTCACAAAATAAGGAGTCTTCACTACAATGCCCATGATCCCTGCCCTCATCAGAGAGCCCGTCCTAGCTCACAGATGGGGGAATTTCAGTCTCCCCTCATTAAAGAGCTGCCCATCACTCTCCTGTCACTTCTGCTGAGCCCCCCTGGGCAGGCTCATGCTGCCATCACTCTTTTATTTACCAGACGTATCCGTATCTGCTTTAACAATTTCGAGTGCAACCACATTCCTGGAAAGTTATCTCAAGGTACAAGCTCACTCATTATCTCCACAGCAAAATAAAATCACCTTTTCCCTCTGATTTTCCTATTTTTTCCTGGTGGGAGCAAGAATGGGGATATCCCCATCATGGGAACATCCATATTTTGGGATTCTCTGAAGTGGCAATGGATTCAGCTTCCCTGGGAGCTGAGTGAGGAGGATGTGCCTTTATTTCTTTCCCCCAGCAAGGAGAGCAGTTGTCCAGGAATGTGGTACCATCCAAGCAACTCACACTCATATGGCTGAATGGATTTATCCACTCTCAGGCAGGGAAAATATCACAGCAATAAGGAAACAAACTGCAGAGAGATTAAGTAACTTGCCCAAAATTAATGATTTAGTTTCAGACAGAGCCTTGCAGTTAAAAACAATTTCCTTGGTCTCAGCTGAGTGCCTTTCCCTTAAATCCATCTTTCTCTCTCTAGCTCTCATTAATGAGGGAACGTGCCACCTTCCATCAGGCTGGCTCCCACCAGGGTTACTCCAGTCAGCTGCAGGATATGTGCCTGTTTATTCCTTGCTTTGCTAAGAACTGATTAGTTTTTATAGGTGGAAAAATGAAAAAAAACCTTTGTGAGACATGAGATAATTCCTTCTTAGTGCATCCATTAAGACATGGCTTGATAAATGTAAGTGACCAAAGTAAAAGCCCGCCTTCACTTTTTGTCCAATACACAGCCCTAGAAATACAAAATGTTGCATTTTGATGGAGTTCCACAATAAATCCTAATTAAACTTCTGCATCAATGGTCTGGGGTACAACCTCATTTAGCTGCTTCATTTGAGTTGCCTCTATAACTGGTTTAATTAAAAGGTTTAATGTTCAGATCTTTCATTATTGCGAATTTTTCCTTTAAAATAAAACCCAGCCATCTTGAAAGAGAACACTCTCGGAACTGACATTAAAAACCCAGCAGCTCCTTTCTTCCAGGGCAAGCCAGAAAGGAAAGCTAAAATACCATTTCCACAGCTGGAAGATGGATTTGGTTGTTGCAATCAAGGATCTTAATGTAAGAAACATACATGGTATGCTATGAGTATTAGAAATTTTTGTCCTTAAGATGCAGAGGGAGCCTGGGCTTAGTGGCAGAGCAGTGGACTGCGTGGAAGAGGTTACAAAACTTTGTCTATTATTTCATTTCTAATTCAATACTACTTTTGAGCCTGACACATTAATAAGCAGAACTTGTCTGACCCAAAGCCCCTCCAAAGTGTCACTTCAAACACAGACACCTTCCAGCCTTGGGTTATAAAATCAATAGATTTTTAAATATATTTTCTCCCATTTCTAAGGGCTTTGATCCTCAAATTGTAAAAGACCTCTTCACCAAAATCTATTGTTACAAAGGTTCCTTTGTTTGGTAATTTCTTTACATTGAGATGATAAAACAGGTCTAGAGCTCTGGGTCAGATTCTCAGCTCCAGCAAACCTGCAGAGTTCAGAAAGATCAGATCAAACACTGCTGATACCAGATAAAGATGGGATCCTCCATATGTAGAATCATGGAATGGTTTGGCTTGGATGGGACCTTAAACCCCATCTCTTGCACCCCCTGCCATGGGGAGAGACACCTTCCAGTGTGCCAAGTTGCTCCAAGCCCTATCCAGCCTGGCCTGGAACACTTTCAATGATGCACCTTGAGACCGTAAAAAGCCAAACCCAGCATTGGCAAACTGCTACCAGCAGCTTGGAAACCTTGAATACAACCCCACAAACAAGTGAGCTGCCCCAAACCCAGTGTTTTATCACACCCTGCTTCACATCCAACCCCTGAAAAAGCTACTTCAGCTGGGAACACACTCTGGGAGCTCCCAGTGTGCCCCCAGCCCTTCTCCTACCCCACAGTGAGCCTTTAACCCACCTGTGAGATGTGGGACTGTGTCTTCTCGCTCTCGCCGTCACCCTCGGTTTTGTCGGTGAGCAGCCCCTGGACCTGGTACTCCAGGACGTAGCTGTCGATGAAGCGCTCCAGCTCCTCGATCTCCTGGGAGCGGCTGCTCCCTGCCTCCGAGGAGGCCGACGCCACCGAGGAGCTCTCCATCCCTTCAGGGAACACACTGGGAACACTGGGGGCCTGAGGAAGCGGGACCAAAAAGACAGCGGGGAATTATTTCCCAGTAATTATAAAAAATCCCAGCAGACAAAGCCTATCGGTTGCCACGCGCAGGATATTTTTTGCTGTACATCTGCATTTCCAATAGAATTTCTAATAATCCTAGGTGGTTGCTTTTAGGGCTTCTGGGCATGCAAAAAATGTTCCATTTCTGTAATATTCCTGCATTTAAGGACAAGAGACATATTTCCTGGCCTCCTGCTTCAAACCGAAATTACTGAAAATCTTCAGACATATGCACGAGAGAAAAAAATGTCACACTAAAACGCTTGATTTAATAAATCCAAAGCACTAGTTGCTCTGGATATGGGTGAGAAGCTGGGGGTAATGGAGAAGGGTGAGGAAGAGGATGATAACTGAAAAGCTTCTCTAGGACAGTGGCAGTAAATAATGCTGAGCTAATGGTGCGAGTGTAAATGGTCCAGTGAGGAGGTGAGACAGACATCACAACAGAATTCACTTTTAAAACCTTTCACTGCAGAAAATTGCCTCTATTAGGAGACGTAGGGGATTTATAATTCTCTTCTCCCTCCTATTTCTCCAGGGCTCAATGACAATAACACCTTAAAGAAAGGAAATCACCAGCTTCTGGTGTGGGCATGGCACTGGGCTCTGCTCCCTGTGACAGGGACAGGACCCAGGGAATGGCTGGAGCTGTGCCAGGGAGGGTTAGGCTGGGTATCAGGGAAAGGCTCTTCCCCAGAGGGTGCTGGCACTGCCCAGGCTCCCCAGGGATGGGCACGGCCCCGAGGCTGCCAGAGCTCCAGGAGCCTTTGGACAGCGCTGCCAGGGATGCCCAGGGTGGGATTGCTGGGGGTCTGTGCAGGGCAGGAGCTGGAATGGGTGATCCTGGTGGGTCCCTTCCAGCTCAGCGTATTTCATAAGTCTACATTTGGAAAAAACTAGGCCGTGGCTTAGTGTCTTGTGGTAAATCTCATATTCCTCTCTTCCTGCAGCTGGGAGGGAGAAGACATGAGAGCTGCCAGCACACTGCAGGACAAAACAGCTTCATCCCTCACCCTCTCCTTCACCAGGAATGGGTATTTTCAGTCTGCTTTGAGACAAGCATAAAATCACTGAGCAAATCCAGAGTGAGTCACATGCCATCCAGAAGGGAAGGGGAAGGAAAAAAAAAATCTGCTCCCAGCTCATGTAGTTTCCAGCTCCTAAACTATTTTCTCCTCTGTCACTTCCGAACAATTGCGGCATCATTTGGAAACTGCCGAGAATGAGCAGTTCTGGCCTAAGGATTTCATCTACTCAAGGAATTATTCCCAAATGTGCCCAGACTGTCAAAAAGGCTCATTATGTAGACCAATATCACACATTAGCTCCTGAACAAAAATCCTATACCATATTAAAAAGGACAAAGAAAAAAGAAGAAAGTGAAGAAAGAAAAAAAGAAGGAGCCCCAGAGAGTGTGGAGTCCTGGAGGAGGGCATGCTTCTCCCCTTTCCACTAATTAGTGCCAATTACAAAAAGGAAAGCACCAATTATCAAACAGGAAGTGCTAAAGAAACAGCTGGAGAATAGAAGGCTCCCATGAGTCCTGGAGAGGTGTGATGGCATGGAGAGATGGCATGAAGAGAGATGGCATCACTCAGGATGGAGTGGGCAGGGTCTGAGGTTATCCTCCATCTCACTGGGCCACACATTACCCAAGCCCAAAGGTTTTTTTTTGTCTATTTCAGACAACACAAACCACATATCTGAGATATTTGTGGATCTCTAGTGGGAAACTCTAAAACAAATTCATCTTGTGGCAGCTTCACCTCTCTCTAAAGGAAACCATCACTCAACAGGAAGAAAACTCCTGCTCTACCTCACGATCTGTGCCTGGAGCTAGTTTCTCACCTCACCTCACCCTCAAAACACACACAAAAAAGGTTTTCAAAGAAAAACCAAAACCCACACTTGAGCATCAAAGCATTTACTATCTTCCCACACTAAGCAAACAAATGTTGGTGAGAGCTCTTGATGAAGCAGTGATCCCTTGGCTCTGCGTTGGCCCAGCACCTACCACAAAGCATTCTCAGACACCAGGTACATTCCTTAATCACAACAAACAGAGATCAATCTCAAAATTGCTTTTTTCCCCCACTTCCCCGTCCCTCCACTCTACTTTGCCAAAGCACAAAGTTTGTAAGTTTTGGGGGTCTGAAAATTACCTTCCAAACCTTTCCTATCCCTGCAAGTGTTCAAGGACAGGTTGGATGAGACTTGGAACAACCTGGTGCAGTGGAATATGTCCCTGCCCATGGCAAGGGGGTAGAACTATAGGACCTTGAAGGCTTCTTCCAACTTAAATCCTTGTAAAACCTGATGATTTTACAAAGCCCATGTTGTGCTCGTTACAGTGACCATAAAAGAAGGAATCATCAGCAGAAAAAGTCAATAGATGTGCAAACTGCTTATTATAACTTAGTAATTATCAGCATTACTGTAATGTATAATTATTATTAATAGCTGTTATTAAGGGTGATCTAAATGGGGTTCTTGCTCTAGCAAGATTATACATTTTTTTTAGCAATTCTACAGTTTTACCCTTCATCAGCAAATAATAAGAACAAGCATTTTTTATGACACTTGTAGGCTCATTCCCTTTCTCCCAAAGGTGCTCCAGGCTTGCTGAACTTGTGGAAACAAGTAGTGAGTTTGAAAGGTGAAGAACAGTAATGGAGAACAAACCCACTTTGGATTGGCAGGCAACAGGAGAGTGGAACTTGCAACCAAAATGATTTAAGAAGTGCTGAGAAGACCACAGACATGCAGGACAGTGATGCATTTTCAGGTCACTGGAGGCTGGGTGAGAGGACCCCACATGCACGTCCTCCCCCAGGGAAGAGGCTCCAGCCATTCCCCTCCACGCCAAAAGTTCTCCAAAATCTGGACTGCAGCAGGCTGGCAGTGCCAAGACAGAACAGCAGGGCAACTTCCCACAGATTGTCCCCTGGGATGAGTCCCACCTGAGTCCCAGCCACGCCAAGGGACTCCAGCCCCCAAAACAAGCTTCTGGGCAAAAATATTCTGGCACAGCAACATTACACCAAAACTGCAACCATAAAGAGATCTTCCTAAAACAATTCTTACAGAATCACTGAATCATGGAATTGTTTAGATTGCAAAGATCTCCAAGACCATCAAGTCCAACCCCCAGCAATGCCAAGGCCAACACTGACCCATCTCCCTAAGTGCCACATCCATATGGCTTTCAAATCCCTCCACCACTGCTCTGAGAAACTCAGCTGGAAGCTCTGGACAAGCCTTGCCATGGAGGGGTTTTCCCCAATATCCAACCTGACCCTCCCCATGCCCAGCCTGAGGCCGTTCCCTCTGCTCCTGTCCCTGTTCCCTGGGAGCACAGTCTGATCCCCCCGGCTGTCCCCTCCTGTCAGGAGTTGTGCAGAGCCACAAGGTCCCCCCTGAACCTCCTTTTCTCCAGGCTCAGCCCCTTCCCAGCTCCCTCAGCCTCTCCTGGGGCTCCAGCCCCTTCCCAGCTCCGGACACGCTCCAGCCCCTCGGTGTCTCTGCTGTCCTGAGGGCCCAGAGCTGGACACAGCACTGGAGGTCACCAGCATCCCCAGGGCCCTTCCCAGCTTTCCAGCCCCTCTGCACCAGCCTAGAGCTGTAGGGGGCTGGGGTGACTCAAGAGCAAGCCAGTTCTCGCTCCAATTCATCCAGACAAAGCAGCACACCTTGCTCCTATGCAAGGTCCAACATGACTGAGCACCAGCAAAGGAAAGAAAATAAAGAGATTGCTTTGCCCAGTGTTTTGTTTCCACTGGATGGATGTTAAGAGCTGAAGTGCTCTTGCACTCTTGATGAGTTTCTTTGAAGGTTGTGGCTCCGAAAGGCATGAGAAACAAGAATACCACACTGTCACACACAACCAAGCAGTGAAAGTCGTCAGCAGATTTTCTTGACAACTACATAGCCAGGAGCTAATACCCAATGCCAACACCTAGGTAAGGTCATTGGAAAAAATCTCTAAAATACAGAGTTCAGGCAGAACTACTTCATGCATTGGGCTTCCTCTCACCTGAACTGAAATTCAAATATTGAAAGGTGTAACCACCTCCAAAGCCCAATAAAGGGCTTTCCCACAACATGGCCTCAGCTGCTTAGGCCTGACTGACTGATGGCATTTAATTGGAAAACTCATGTCTCTTCCTTACCTATCCTTCGGTTAAACACTAAGAAAATCCCAGGCCAATCCTCCATTCCTCCGGGACTCCAAAGTGAAGTCAGGAGGAATGCAGAGCATCCTTTATGCAGAGAATATTTATTTCTCAGAAATGCCATCACAGGCCAGCTGCTGCAGAGACAGGCTGTGACAGGCTACAGAGATATCCCGACATCCCTGAAAGCCTTTGTCTTGCCACATGAGATTTATCATCCCAGAGTTTTCTAGGAACAAGAGATGCTTCCTATTAAAGGCAGCTGCAGTGCAAATTCTTCACGTACCAATGCAGCCACCTGCTTCCAGAATGTTCTTTGATAGGACATCCAGCATCCCTCTCGTGTTAGTTCTCCCTTGAGTATTTATAACAGACTGTGATCCAGCAGGTCCCTTCTGCTCTGAGACACCTGGGACACAAACTGTGGAACAGCTCAGCAGCCCAGATTTGTCTGTGCCTGAATGGGATGATGATAAAACCAAACTAAGCTGATCCCCGGGGAGACAGAGGGAAAGGCACCAGCCCAGGCCCAGACACCACATCCTCTCTCATGAGCAACCAATAACAACTTTCACATCACTTGTGCAGGCTCCAAAACCCATCCCACTGGTCTCCCATCTCTGTCCCCTACAGGCACGTTGGACATCACCTTGTGCAGGTGGAGGTGGATATCCAGGCTGAGGTGACACCATCTTCTGCTCAATCCCTCTCTGGGGCTGGGCAGGATGAACAGCTCATGGTCAAACCCTCCATCATCACCTCCCTCACATTTCCTGCTCACTGAGACTCCAAGCCAGGCTTCCTAGAGCTGCTGCTGAAGCCCACACAGAAGGAGGAAGTTCCTGCAGCCCCAGACAAGAGAGATGTTTTGACTACATAGACCAAGGAAGAGCAGTTAGTACAGGAGAGCCCTTCTACTTCTTATCTGCTTCTTATCAGCACCTTTGGGTCAGGTGAAACCCTCTGTGTGTCTCGACTCTGCAAACAACCACCCACCAGCTCACACTGACAGCAGCACAGGCACGAGGACCTTTGACTGTCTGCGTCTGGGGCTGGAACTACTTGCCATCAGCACGGCTTGATTTCCAGCATCTCCTTTTAATGAGCCTCTTCTGCAGCAATATTTTCCCTCTCCTCATTCAGCCCTTTTCCAACAACAAGTAATTAGCAATGCGTCTTTCTCAAGCGGTGAGAGCATCTCAGAGAACGAGACGAGCAGTTTATCTTTATTGCTGGCAGGCAGCTCTCATACCCAGCCACCCGCAGGAACAGTTACTATGGAAAACAAAAGCGACAGAGATGAACCATGACTCTCTGTACCCAGGTACTGCTGCATCTCCACAAAGCATCATGTGTCTTTCTTGGATAGGCTGCTCCAAAACCACTACCTTTCCAGACATCAAAATATCAAGCACAGAAATGTAAATTATTATACCCCTGGATCTGACCCCTTTCTAATTAAAATGTAAACACCTTTGAAAATCACATGAGTGTTTACTGCTGGAGCCAGCCTTGGGCTTTTCAGATACTGATGCATCCACAGCTGGCTGAGCATTTAATGTATTTCATCATCCCTCCAGTCTCAGGTCTGCTTTCTGGTACCTGGTGATGCAGAAAAGCCCTAGTGACAGGATAGGAGCCCACCAGCTGTCACATTGCAGTGCCACTCACGAGTCTGGCACAGAACACAGCAGGCAAACACCAGGGTGCATTGAAACAGAGCCATCAAAACAAACACAGAAATAAATGGAGGGGAAAAAAGAGAGGGACAGACAAGTGCTGCAGAATCCAACCCAAAACAGCCAGCTTGATCCCTCAAGAAAGGGAGAGGAGTAACCAGAAAGCCAGAAATCCTCGTTCTCACCCAGACAACAATTTATTATGCAGCTTGCTCCCCTGCAATAAGCAACTCTTTGTGGTTGGAAAGTGAATCTTTTTCCTTTCCTTCTCTTTAAACAAAACCAAAGCCACATCACTTTTAGAAACATAAAGTCTTTTAGTGTGTCAAATCTGTGCATGAGGCTGGAGTGGTTTTCCACCAGATGGGCTTCCTTGCCTGGGGGAAGACATTACCTTTGGCTTGTGATACATATTATCAAAAAAGGAAAGGCAAAAAACAGCACACAACTAAGAAAAGCACTGTCTGAACATCAAGTGAGAGGAGGTGGGTTTTTATGGGCTCACCCTGTGCTGGGATGCTCCACTACAGGGGATGTCAGGGCAAGGAGACTGCTGGGGCATCACTGGCTGCAGCAACAACAGCAAGGAACACTCACAGATTTTGATATAAATTCAATACATGCAAATGCATCAGCATTTCTAGATATAAAATCTGAAACAGGCCCTAAAAAGCCTCCAACCACCAACCCCTGAATTATGAACAGCCTGAGTTTTATAACCTATTTTACACTGGTTCATGCTACAAACTGTGACTTAAGCCAGACATAATAGATTTCCATGTTCCCCTGCTCCTACTATAAGCTAATGGAATGAGAGTCCACATTACATGTTACCCTTGCTATTTTTCACCTTTACAAGGAAAATGTTGCCAGGTAAAGATATTGAACAACTAATATGAATATGTGAGGAAAGAGCATTTCACACATGCTCTTCTCTTCAGAACTGCACTGTTTCTCCTTGGAGAGCACACAGCATCACTCTGGCAGCTGGCCAGGATGTGATGGCTGCAGGGATCATGCTGGAAGACATGAACCAAGGATGTTCTCCTGCCAGATGAGCTTGCAAATGTGCACCATGCACCTGTGTATGCCCTCCTGCAATTCACCTGGCAGGCTGCAATCCTCAGGCAACTAACACCTGGTTTTGTGCCCAGCTCTTCTGGCACCCTAAGGGATGAGCCACGATGCCATGGAAGCAGCAGCCAGGGTACAAAACTCTCTGTGCAGGCAGCACTCTGCAGGCAGAGAGCACAGCCCACATCCTAAATAAAAGCATCACAACCACGAGCTCA